>NC_071264.1:30273507-30368507 GCF_023375685.1 Ictalurus furcatus | reverse complement strand
TCTGTATTTGTACTTTAATTTGTAAAATCTCTTATTTTAAGCCTCATTTCTGATAAAAAAAAGAATAAAAAATTACTGAAAAAATTACATCAGCCTGTCCAGGGGGCGGGGCTTACAGTATCACTCTCATGTTGTCAAAACATCTACGTGCTGGTCAATCAAACATAAACGCGCTCATCTACCCGACGATGGTGACGAAAATCCGGCCTCGTAAATGTCCTTTCTGGAGTTCAGGCACAGACGTGAGGTTTTGAAATCTCGTCTTCATTCACAGAGCGTTAATTAAATTGATGTTTAAACGCACGCGGAGAACAAACAGAACAGCCGTTATTAGGTCGTGATTAAACCCCAAGAATTATACGACCTGCTCATTTTTCCTGTTGAGTGTTTACATATCTGTAACTAGTTCTTCCAGGAAATATATCAACAAACCTATCACCAAATATATCAACAAGCATATCACCAAATATATCAACAAACCTATCACCAAATATATCAATAAACATATCACCAAATATATCAACAAACCTATCACCAAATATATCAACAAACATATCACCAAATATATCGACAAACCTATCACCAAATATATCGACAAACCTATCACCAAATATATCGACAAACCTATCACCAAATATATCAATAAACATATCACCAAATATATCGACAAACCTATCACCAAATATATCAACAAACCTATCACCAAATATATCAACAAACATATCACCAAATATATCAACAAACCTATCACCAAATATATCAACAAACATATCACCAAATATATCAACAAACATATCACCAAATATATCAACAAACCTATCACCAAATATATCAATAAACATATCACCAAATATATCGACAAACCTATCACCAAATATATCGACAAACCTATCACCAAATATATCGACAAACATATCACCAAATATATCAACAAACATATCACCAAATATATCGAGAAACATATCACCAAATATATCGACAAACCTATCACCAAATATATCAATAAACATATCACCAAATATATCGACAAACCTATCACCAAATATATCAATAAACATATCACCAAATATATCGACAAACCTATCACCAAATATATCAATAAACATATCACCAAATATATCGACAAACCTATCACCAAATATATCGACAAACCTATCACCAAATATATCGACAAACCTATCACCAAATATATCGACAAACATATCACCAAATATATCAACAAACATATCACCAAATATATCAATAAACATATCACCAAATATATCGACAAACCTATCACCAAATATATCGACAAACCTATCACCAAATATATCGACAAACCTATCACCAAATATATCGACAAACATATCACCAAATATATCAACAAACATATCACCAAATATATCAATAAACATATCACCAAATATATCGACAAACCTATCACCAAATATATCAATAAACATATCACCAAATATATCGACAAACCTATCACCAAATATATCAACAAACATATCACCAAATATATCAACAAACCTATCACCAAATATATCAATAAACCTATCACCAAATATATCAACAAACCTATCACCAAATATATCAATAAACCTATCACCAAATATATCGACAAACCTATCACCAAATATATCGACAAACCTATCACCAAATATATCAATAAACATATCACCAAATATATCGACAAACCTATCACCAAATATATCAATAAACATATCACCAAATATATCGACAAACCTATCACCAAATATATCAATAAACATATCACCAAATATATCGACAAACCTATCACCAAATATATCGACAAACCTATCACCAAATATATCAATAAACCTATCACCAAATATATCAACAAACCTATCACCAAATATATCAATAAACATATCACCAAATATATCAATAAACATATCACCAAATATATCGACAAACCTATCACCAAATATATCGACAAACCTATCACCAAATATATCGACAAACCTATCACCAAATATATCGACAAACCTATCACCAAATATATCAATAAACATATCACCAAATATATCAATAAACATATCACCAAATATATCAATAAACCTTTCTGAGCGTCTTTCTGCAGGTGACACCGGGTTCTGAACCGGGTTCTGAACCGGGTTCTGAAGATTGTTAGCTAGCAGGTTTTAGCCACGTTACACTTACAATGTGTTTTATTCCTCTTATACCCCAGCACTTTAATAAAGAACAGCAAGTCATAGTTTTTATCCATTTATAGTTACATATAATGTAACTAATCTCTCTCGCTCTCTCTCTCTTGCTATTTCCGTCTCTCTCTCACTGTCTATCTTTTACTCTTTCTGTGTCTTTCTCACTCTCTATCTAACTTTGTTTGTCTTTCTCTCTCTCTGTCCCTCACGTTATCACTGTCTGTCTCTCTGTCTATCTTTCACTCTTTGTGTCTATCTCTCTTTCTTGACCTTTCTTTTTTGTGTCTGTCACTCTCAATCTCTCTCTCTCTCTCTCTCTCTCTCTCTTTCTGTCTGTCTCTCTCAATCTCTCTCTTCATCCCTGTCTCTCTCTCTATATCTGTGTCTTTCTTTCTCATGTCTCCTTCTGTGCCTTTCTCTTTCTCTCCTTCCCTGTCTCTTTCTTCGTTTGTATCCATGTATTTCCTGTCTCTCGCTCAGGTTTTAAGAAACAGTGTAGTAATGCGGCGGAAACATGCCGTTAGACGAGACGGATGCAGGTCGACTAGCGCTGATTAGCGCGTGATTAATAATGCAAGCGCGTGTCTCACGCAGGACTCACCCAGGATTTTGCTGATGTTGGAGTTGTGCATGTCCGGGAAAGCCTGCAGGATCTTGCGGCGCTCGTCCTTGGCCCACACCATGAAGGCGTTCATGGGTCGCTTGATGTGCGGCTCATTGGGGTTCCGTCCTCGCGATTCTCTGAACACCCGGGCTTCGGTGGTGCTGGCGCCTCCTGTTGGCCAACAATAATACTGTTGTGGTTTATCTGCAGAACCATTCAGCTCCTTACTCCCTGGAAACACCAGAGCGAGAAGAAGGACAAAACGAGCGCAAAGCGTTAATCAACTTTGCAGGGCTGGAGGAAAGCAGCTCGACCTCTTACACACACTCTCTATATACACACACACGCACACACACACCTACACACACTTGGCCGTCACTGTGGACAGAACAAGGCGGTGTTGTGGGTTCTACTCATATCCACAAGAAACGAAACTTTGACTTAAATCCTTGTTAAATATTCATCCAGGGCCCAAGCACATAATCATTTCACACACTCGCCATCTGTGTGTGTGTGTGTGTGTGTGTGTGTGTGTGTGTTTGTGTCTAAGCATTCAGCCTCTCAATCAGGCCACTCAGCATCATCAAGCCCAGAGTTTTTCCACTTACAGCAGGACGGAAAAGATTTCACGCGCTCTCGCTTCCTTTTATATGTAAGATGTGAAAGAATTAAATAAAAGCTGTATGAATATTTAAACAAAAAAAAAACATGTTGATAAACAAGGCCTGAAAAATAAAACAAACCCAAAAAGGGCTTCCCATATGCTCCGATACATCTTTAATGATTCGAAAAAACTGGAAAAAGAAAGCTCAGAATGAGGCATGAATATTTCATCATCCACATGTGATGCGTGTTCATTAGGAGCTCGCGCGTCCTGCGTCGCTTGGCGTGCGTTACCTGCTACGGCTTTCTGTTCTTATAAAACGCTGATGAACACACACACACACACACACACACACACACACACACACACACACACATGAACCCAGAAGCTCTTAATGAGTGAGTGTAGAGATATTAAAGTGTAATCTTCAGCGTCAACAACCGAAAACAGAGTGTATGAGGAGGAGCGGAGAAAGAGGCCACCAAGGAGCTTCGTTTTATCTTGTTTATAAAGGGACACACTGAGACAAAATAGTGTCGAGGAGGATGAGGATGAAGACAAGGACAAGGATGAGGATGAGGAAGAGGAGGAGGACGAGGATGAGGACTCGAAGAGGACTTGGATGAGGACGAGGATGAGAACGAGGATGAGGACGAGGATGAGGATGAGGACGAGGATGAGGACGAGAACGAGGACGAGGATGAGGACGAGGATGAGAACGAGGACAAGGACGAGGATGAGGATGAGAACGAGGACGAGGATGAGAACGAGGATGAGGATGAGAACGAGGACGAGGATGAGGACGAGGATGAAGATTCGGACTCGAGGACAAACTGCCAACAAGGTTTCGACTCCCCAAAGTGCTTGAGATTTACTTGCGAGTGTTTAAACTGACACACAAACCCCGGCGCAGCTCCGAACACAGTGACTTCATCAGCACCGGAAGTGTTGTGTATGAGGATTAAACCAGGCCGTGTGGTGCTGTTACAGGAAACTAATCAACACCGCGGTGGTGTGGTGAGTCACATTCACATCATCCCTGAGTGTTTTATTCCTCTTATACCACACCGCTTTATTACGCAACAGCACGTCCATTTATAGTTACATTTAACGTTACTAATCTCTCTCTCTCTCACACACACACACGCTCTCACACTCTGTCTCTCACTCTCTCTCACACACGCGCATTCTCTCTCACACACACACACGCTCTCACATGCTCTCTCTCTCACACACGTGTGTTCTCTCTTTCACACACAGACACACGCTCTCACACACTCTCTCTCGAACACACACACACTCTCTCACACGATCGCTATCTCTCACACACGCTCTCAAAAGCACACACTCTCTCTCTCACACACACACTAGCTCTCTCACAGGCTCTCTCTCACACACACACTTTCTCACACGCTCTCTCCCTCACACGCTCTCTCTCACACACACTCTCTCTCACACACACACTTTCTCACACGCTCTCTCTCACACACACTTTCTCACACGCTCTCTCTCACACACACACGCTCTCCCACACTCTCTCTCACACACACACTTTCTCACACGCTCTCTCTCTCACACACACGCTCCCTCACACGCTCTCTCTCACACACACACTTTCTCACACGCTCTCTCTCACACACACTTTCTCACACGCTCTCTCTCACACACACACGCTCTCCCACACTCTCTCACACACACACTTTCTCACACGCTCTCTCTCACACACACACGCTCTCCCACACTCTCTCTCACACACACACTTTCTCACACGCTCTCTCACACACACACTTTCTTACACGCGCTCTCTCTCACACACACACTCTCTCACAAGCTCTCTCTCTCACTATTTCTGTTTCTCTCTAACTCTTTTTCTCTCTTTTTCTCTCTCTGTCTGTCTCTCACTTTATCTGTCTCTCTTTAATTGTCTTTCTTTCACCCTTTGTCCTTCTCTCCATCTCTTTCTCAGTCACTGTATTCATCCTTCTCTCTCTCGCTCTCTCTCTGTCTTTCTGTCTATCCCTCACTTTATCTCTATCAGTCTCCCTGTCTGTATTTTGCTCTGTGTGTCTTTCTGTCTCTCCGTCTCTCCTTATGTGTGTTTTTCATCACTTGCTTTCAGTCTCTCTGTTTCTCACTTTTCTCCACTCCCCCTCTTTCTCGTTATGTGTGTATCTCTCCAGCGCTTTCTCTCTGTGTCTGCCTCTCACTTGATCTGTCTCTCTCTCACCGTCTATCCTGTATTCTTTCTGTCTTTCTCTATCTCTATTCTTTGTGTCTTTCTCTCCATCTCTCTCTATCCCTGTCTTCATCCTTCTCTCTTGCTCTCTCTCGTTCTCTTTTTTCTGTCTGTCTCTCACTTTATCTCTACCCGTCTCCTCGTCTGTCTCGCTCTTTGTGTCTTTCTCTCTTTCTCGATCATGCTTCGTGCGTGTGTGTGTCTGTCACTCTCAATCTCTCTCTTATTCTGTCTTTCGCTCTCCATCTCTCTCAGTCTCTCTCGTCATCCTTTTCTCTCTCTTCATCTCTCTCTCTCTCTCTCTCTCTCTGTGTCTCTCTCCTTCTGTTTCTTTTTTCATCTCTATCTCTTCCTTTCTGGTGCTCTATTTCTCTGGCTCTCACTCTTCATCCATCTTTCTCTCCACCCCTCCCCCCCCTCTCTGTCCATCCCACAAACATGTGCTCACTTTGTATCCTGACAGACACACTACAAGCGGAACAAATAATAAAAAAGAAAGAAAGGAAGAAAGAAAGAACCCCCCCTCTCTCAGCTGCCCATGTAGAGCGGCCATGAGGGATAATACACTCGCTTCCCCACACTACATTAATTTCATTTAGCGTGCACTCTGCGCTCAGGATAAATTGATTTCATTTTGTTTGGTTTTGACAGCCATGTTTATTGTGCAATGAAATGTAGCACGGCGCAGCGGGCTGACAGGATCCATCAACGCGGGGCAATCTGCTGACTGCCGGGGCAGGATGAAGGCATTCATTACCCCGCCAAAACGCAGCGTGCCTCACACACACACACACACACACACACACACACACACACACACACTCCATCCTCAAGCTCAGGATCTCTCCATACCAGTGATTGGGGGGTGGGGGAGGGGGGGGACTGATTTATGATGCGCCCTCCAATGCCATTACTTCAGCACTGACACTGATTCATCAATTTATACACCAGCACGCGTGTCGATACGGGCAGAGGTGAACGCTGAACGAGTGAGAGGCACGATGACGCGTTACGCTGTGGATGAGAGGAAAGACGGGGCAGTGACTGACTTTCTTTTTTTGAGGGCAGGGGGTTACACAGATCTTCACAAACTCACAGAAGTCACCTCCATGTCTTGTGATACTGGAGGGAGGGAGAGAGAGAGAGAGCGAGAGAGAGCGAGAGAGCGAGAGAGAGAGCGAGAGAGAGCGAGGAAGAGTGAGCAAGAGAGGGTGCGCGAGTGAGAGAGTGAGTGAGAGAGAATGAGTTAGAGAGAGAGTAAGATTGAGAGAGTGAGAGAGAGAGTGAGAGAGAGAGAGAGTGTGTATGTGTGTGTGTGTGTGTGCCTTGTCCATACACTGTTGTTCTGAAGATGTAGGTCTTACAGACACCCCGGAATCCCGTCGCAAAATATCGACTATTTCTTCCGAAGGTTAAAAAGGGGTTCATGTTCTACGCGTGATTTTAAATCTCTTCGTAGTAAACCCTAAATCATTCTTTCCTAATAATAATAATAATAATAATAATTTCGCCAGGGATGCCGTCACATTAAAACAGATATTTCTTTAATTATTTATTTATTTATTTTAGTTTTATTTGTTTGGGTGTTTGTTTATGTATATATTGATTTAACCAGTGTTCTCACACAGAGACCAAACCCTCTTTTACAGGAATCTATTTAATGATCTAGGGCCTCATCTGCATACTCTATTACGATTTGCTCTTGAAGGAAAATGATAATAGAAGCAGTCGTTGTGCTGATGTGTATCTTCAACAGATTGACACTTCACGCGCACAAACACAGCTACGTGTCAGAGCGTGAGGCGTTAATTGTGCATAAATGTTATTATAAATGTAGTTTTTTTGTTTTTCTATGTATCTATTTCTATTACTGTGGTGGTGTTTTGTTTTTTTTTATTCTACATTGCTCACAATAGAGGAGATTCTCAAATAAACATCTAAAAAGAAATGTTTAAAAGAAATAAATCTGCTAAGATGGAAGGAGAAAACTGGGAGACGGGTTTGAACAGAAGCAGGAGAGGAGGCGGAGTTTCACCTCACAGCCGGGATGGGGGTGGTGGTGGTGGTGGTTGGGGGGGGGGGTTCTCCTTATTGTCATCGCTGTTTAATAAAAGCGAAGTGGCGCACCTCCGACGTTTACAAATGAGCATTAATTGATTTCTCTCTGATTCCCACACGACATTTTAAAGAATTAACTAGTTAGGTGTGTGAGTGTGTAAATAAATATAGATGTTGGCACAGAGACGGCGACAGGGGAGAACCCCCCGGAGTGAGTCGGGGAGGAGAGGAGGGGAGAGGAACGCTTAATTCTGTCATTTACTGAGGGAGAGAGAGAGAGAGAGAGAGAGAGAGAGAGAGTGAGAAGAGAGAGAGAGAGAGAGAGAGAGAGAGAGAGAGAGAGAGAAAGAATTAGGGACAAATATAGAGAAGGTCAGACATATATGGAGACAGAGAGAGAGAATATGAAGAGAAAGACATTTAGAAATATATATATAGAGAGATAAAGATAGAAAGAATGAGAGAGAGAGAGAGAGAGTGAGAGAGAGATAAAGACTGACATCAATAGAGGGAAAAAGATTAATAGCAAGAGAGAGAGAGAGAGAGAGAGAGAATATGAAGAGAAAGACATTTAGAAATATATAGAGAGAGAAATAAAAAAGAGTGACATAAATAGAGGGAAAAAGAGATTAAGAGAGAGAGAGAGAGAGAGAGAGACAGAGAGCACACTCTCACTCTCCTCAGCACACCTGTCTTCAGCAAGCTTGGACTCGATGAGAGCGGTTGAGAGTTAACATTCAGTCTCGTCTCACACACACACACACACACACACACACACACACACACACACACACACACAAACACAGAGCTCATTTTCTGATTAAACCATTAAAATTACAAACACTCTGACTTTAACACTGCATGTCTGAAATTCTGCATTGTGTTTGTGTGTGTGTGTGTGTGTGTGTGTGTGTACATGATAGCGAGTGCAGAAGGATGAGAGCTCGGCATGTCCAGACCTGCTTCCTCCACCTATTATCGCCATCCTGTGCATTACACGGAGCTAAATTTCTTTTCACGTCTTTCACATCGTTTCACGTCTGTGCGAGAGTTTCATTAAAGAGGACACAGAGCTCGCAGCCTCGACCCCAGCCAAAACAAAACCCGGAGATCAGGGACACAACGCCGGGAAGGCCGAGGACACACTCACTCTCTCTCACACACACACACAGGAACACGTACTGTATAATTTCCAAACTGACCATTAACATGTTCTCCTCTTATACCACTTACCAACGATTACTTTTTTTTATTTATTAAAGAATGACACATCATACTTTTTATCCATTTCTTTAATGTTATTTGAAGTTAGTTCCTATTCTCACTTACATTATAGCAGCTATAAACAGTCGTTCCCTCAGAAAGGAGCTAGTTGATGCTAATGGTAAAACCTACCATTCTTCTCTATTATATTGTATGAACATATCCCCGATATTATTTTTCAGAACATTGCGATATTGCTAGTTTATTATCGGATTCCACGAACATCTGCTACCAGCTTGTAGCCTGCTAGCATCAATGTAGCCGGCTAGCATTAGCACTCAACCACCGCTGTTCACAGTGGCGAATGTATCGGGTGTTTGTTTACCTTTGAGTGCAGGTGAGGACACGTTTGAGTTGCACACGGTGCAGTTGGAGTTGAAGGCTCTGGAGAAGCAGATCCGCAAACTACTCGAAAAGCAGGCCCAGCTGTGTGAGCGGAGAGCCGCGGCTGAGACATCTCCCGCTGACGCTCACAAGTCCAGGGTAAGTTTGCGGCATGATACAATTATTCCCACCACCTCTACTCTGTGTGCTTCTCTGCACAGGGGCCATGCATCCAGGATGCAACCAGCCCAGGTCTCCTTCACTCCGGCACAGACACACTATGGAACCTGGGTGCACCAGCAGCGGAAGGCGCGGGCCAGACCCCGGGCGAGGACCTCTCCCCCTCCACCGCCCCCAATCTTCGAGATCTCCACCAGAAACCGCTTTGCCCCCTCCTCAAGATTTCAACTAGCAGTTATTAAACACCTGATTAAAAAACCTGACCTCGACCCCTCTCAAATGTCCAGCTATAGACCAATATCAAATCTCCACTTTATCTCCAAGATCTTAGAAAAGTTTGTACTCAGCAACTATGCTCGTACTTACAGAGGAACAACATTCATGAAATGTATCAGTCAGGATTTAGACCTCATCATAGCACAGAGACAGCGTTAGTTAAAGTAGTAAATGACATTCTACTGACCTCTGAGGGTTGTGTCTCGCTGCTTGTGTTACTCGACCTTAGTGCAGCTTTTGATACTATAGATCACACTATTCTCCTTGATAGATTACAAAATGTTGTTGGTATTAAGGGAACAGTCCTCTCCTGGCTCAGGTCTTATTTGACCGATCGTTATCAGTTCGTAGATGTAAATGGAGACTTCTCCACGCATACAGAGGTTACATTTGGTGTTCCACAAGGTTCTGTTTTAGGCCCACTGCTTTTTACATTATATATGTTACCTCTAGGTCAAATTATTCGTAAACATGGAATTAGCTTCCACTGTTGTGCTGATGATACACAGCTGTATGTTTCAGCGAAGCCAGAGGACAGACAGCAGCTTAGTAAAGTTGAGGATTGTGTAAAGGACATTAGACGTTCGATGCTTATTAACTTCCTTTTACTTAATTCTGATAAGACAGAAGTACTTGTACTAGGACCACGTGTAGCTAGAAGTAAGTTTTCTGATCTCAAGATAAGAAATATATTGTCGCTACATGATGCAGAAATATTAGTTCATGCTTTCGTCACCTCTAGACTAGATTACTGTAATGCCTTACTGTCTGGATGTTCCAGTAGGAGCATAAACAAGCTCCAGTTAGTCCAGAATGCAGCTGCTAGAGTCCTAACTAGAACCAGAAGGTACGACCACATCACACCGATCTGATCCACACTGCATTGGCTCCCAGTAAAGCACTGAATGGTCTCACACCATAGTACCTGACCACACGTTTGGTCTTTTATGATCTGCCAAGCCTCTTTAGATCAAAAGGTGCAGGTTATTTGTTGGTACCTGGATTATCGAAGGCTACAGCAGGGAGAAGAGCTTTCTCTTAAAAAGCCCCACAGTTATGGAACAGTCTTCCAATTAGTGTTCGGGACTCAGACACAGTCTCAGTGTTTAAGTCTAGGCTTAAAACGTATTTGTTTACTCAAGCGTTTTGTGAATAGGTAAAGGAGCAGATCCAGAGGCTCACAGGCATAGAGTGTTGTGGTGAACTGGGATGTTTGGATGCTCTCGCTCCCCCACTTTCACACCTTCACCCAGGTGTGTTGATGGTGGAGTGGTGGACCGACAGCGTTCATTGTTAAAAGCGCTATACAAATAAAACTGAATTTAATTGAAGTGAAGTTCCCTCGCCGGCCTGTCATTTTTCTCTCTCTTGAAGTTAAAAAGGCAAAAATAATACACAAACTGTGAGACACGTTATCGAAAAAACACAAAGAAGTGTAAATTCCTCTGTCCTGAACATGTCGGAAAACATAAAGTCTAAGTACGATTTGGTACCGTGGATTTTTATAACGTTAGGGGCGGGACACTTCAGATCCTAGAAAGCATTTGAGCGGACAGAAAACCTGACGAGAAGCTGAAGAAGGGCAGAATGATGTCATCAAATTTGTTGATCCGTATCGGTGGTGTAGAGAGACTGTACGTTTAACATATAACATCCACGTCCATTCTGATTTCATGCGGACTTGATTCAAGTTACAGCTTCACAGCGCTGACAGTTACAAAAGTCTGACGTTACATAAACGTCTGCCTCGCAGATAAACCGTCACACACGTCGTCCGATTCGTTTCTTATTAGTACAGCGTGTCCGCTGTAAAAGTCCCTGCGAACGAGCTGTTGCTATGGAAACGTATTAGAACGAGCGCATTAATATCACGATAATAATAACAGAAAGCGTAAATAATTAAAACAATCTCCTCGTCTGGACGTTTCGACCCCACACCCCTTGCTGGTCTGCGGTGTAGCTGATCTTATCACAAAACGTGGGTTTGGATTTGGGCGGTTTCCTGCAGCACCGACTCTCACAACGCTTCTTTTGTTTGGAGCGTCGGTTCAGAACGACTGCGTGACACCACGCGAGTCTTCTGCTGCATATGTAAGCGAACAACAGGCCCACGCTAAAACCCATTGTGGTATTTGTTAATGTTTTTCATCTGAGCTTAAAAAGTCCTAACGACTCTGCGGCGAGCCGACGCATGTGGCTCCTGCCTTTCTCTTCTTTTCTTTTCTTTTTTTTTTTTTGCTTAATGAAGGAAATTTTAGTTTATTTCCAGACTAGGCTATTTTCCAGCGCTCCCTTCTGTTCGGCTTTGGCGGCTCGTTAATTCGCTCCCCTGCATGCTAGGCAAATATTAGTTTAAGTAACCCGACGCTTTCTGCACGTTACGGCGACAACACAGGGGTCGCTTTACACCTCGGCGAGCCGTCTCGAATCCTTCCGAATGAAGCGCTCTGCTGTTGCGTGTCTATCGCTCAGTAATTTTCCTCTGCTTGGACAGACGAAGCCAATTCTCCACAACCTGAAGTTCAGGAGCTGCTACTAAATAAGGTAAATTAATGAAGTGACCGTAAAGTTTACACACACACACACACACACACACACACACACCCCGTCCTCCTCCTCCTTTCCTCATCATCATCAAGCCCAGCACTAAGCTTACATTCTTTTCCCTTTTCATGGAGGAGGAAAGGAATTTGTTTGCGTTGGTTCAGTGGAAAGGTTCAGAACACTTAAACACCAAAGTACACAAACTCTCTGCATTTTAAACGCGGCATTCATCACGACAAAACAGTTTGTGTTTCGACCGGTGTGGAGATAAAACAGAGAGAACACCGGTTACCTGTTCTTTTCTATTTTTCTAGCATATAATTCATATAAAACACCCAATTTACCTAAAAATACCCAATTGAACCCATTACGCGTGAATCACTACATTGGGTGTTTTTGAGAGATTCGTCACTCATTCGTCCTCACGAAGTGCTTCGTACCGGTCCAGGGTCACACTGGATCCGGAAGTCTGTCCCGGGAACAATGGGTGTGAGACGGGAATACACGCTGGATGTGTTGGATGTGACACCGGTCCATCACAGGACTCCATGTGCGCACAGTTACACACACACACACACACACACTCAATGACACTTAGAGACAGTTTAGCATAGCCAATCCAGCTACTGGTATGTTTTTCGAAGTTCGGAGGAAACCGGAGGGAACCCACGTGGATAAAGGGAGAACATGTGAAACTGCAGGCATGAAGGTGAATGAAAACAGGTTCATTTATCTCTTCACTACTTTTTTAATCCAAAAACTATTGCAATAACCTATTCTATTAGTATTCTTTCATTCCCCAAATACCCTTCCTTGACTCAGTGTCCATCTCAGGGATTTGTAAAAGATTTATAATTAATACTCATGAAAACAGGCCGAGTCCATTCAGAGGTTCAGGTTTAACAAACGAATTAGGATTACATTTTAGTATTATAAACAACATAAACAAAGACGCATTTTTCACACGGATTAGAGGAGGAGGAGGCGATCTGGAACGCCCCCAGACGAGAAGAGATCGGGAATCGGGTAAACGGACTTCAGGAAAATGGCTGGAACGAAGCTACGAAGCTAACCTGTGCGCCCTGTGCTCGTCCTTTAAGTTGTCTTCCGAGTCTGTCCATCTGACAAAGATCTGTCCTGTTTCTCAAAATATCATCTTAAACAGTGCTTTCTGTGTGCTTTGTTTCCACAGCGCCATGGAAACTGTTCGAAATATTGATGTGCGAGGGCCACAAAGGTGAATGACGCTTTGTCGAGTGAGTGCAATCAGACGTCCTGCGGCTCAGACAGAGAAGGGCATGCTTTGTCCTCCAGTCTGTCCTCTAAACACCTAACTGTGAAACGCCTTCAAAAACGTGGAGCTGGAGTCTCTCGTCAACACACACACACACACACACACACACACACACACACAGAGCTCTGTCAGAGTTTTGTAACAACCAAACGTCAAGCTGGAACTTTAAGTTTTCTGGAGTTTTCGCTTCTTTGCAGTTTCTCGCTAACACTAAATAATAAGCTGCGATTTCTTTCTTTTTTTGTCTTATTAACTTCAAGAGCGAGAACAAAACAGAGACTGTTGAGGGAACGACTGCGTATAGCTGCTGTAATGTAATGACAACAGGAACTGGCCTGTTTTGTGAATGTAGCTATAAATGGATAAAACGTATGACGTGTCATTGTTTCCTGAACAAAATACTGTCACCGGTAGCAGGTCGCTGTGGTGTACGAGGAATAAAACACTTAAGGACGTGCTGTTCTAGGAAAATAATCAACTTCAGGGTGGAAACCATAACGCTGCTTCGTCTGCGACTGAAAGGACTTCGGGAAAGATCTCATTTCCTTTCAGACCCTCGGTTCCTCTGGTTCCTATCAATCCCGCTGACTCGAAAGTTTCTTCTTCTTCTTCTTCTTCTTCTTTCAACCTGAATGATTTTGTTTACCCGGCAATGATGTTTCTGAAAATCAGTGGAACTCTGACTTTCTCTTGAAACCAAAATCAAAATAAGAGCGCTAAAAAGTATTTAGAAAAGCGAAAGAAGACATCGCGAGAAGAAATCCTGGAGAAGAAACCTTACCGTCAAGATCCTCCGGCCTGGTCAGGTCGATGACTCTCTGTCCGATCTTCCCATCGTCTCCCAGTTTTCCCAGATGATGCCCCAGGCTTTCAAAGTGGACTCGTTCCTGCACACACACATAAATCCTTCATGGGTCTTGCTTTTCTTTTTGTTTGCTTTTTTTAAAATTTATTTTTAGTATTTATCTCTGAACATATGATCAACCCTGATTTCTGTCTATAGAAACATGACATAACACACCGTAGCGTAAGAGTATAGAAGACACGCGACGCGGTGATGTGGGGTTTGACGTACTCGCGTTCAGGAAAACAACATCGCGGAGGATCTTGTGCACACAATGGGATCAGGACCGCTCGCGAAAGCGCTCTTCTTCATCTTTCTTTTTTTTTTCTTTCTTACCTCCCCTTTTTTCCCCCCTCATCTCTGTAATCTTTGCAGCCCGGCATCCTGAGCTCCCCTGCCTATCATTTATTCAGAGCGTGTGCTTTAAAGAACGCACCGTGTTTTCCCTTTTGTCGTGTCACTTTCTGCTCCGATTAAACTTGGCGTCATGTCATACTCAACGCACAATGAAACCCTGTCATTCCCGCGCCCGGCAACAATATTAAATGTCATGTCCGCACTCGCTGACAGAATAAAATAACAGTTTTCCGGGGGCCCCGGCTGAATAGTGGCCGCACATTACGCTTAATGTATTATGCAGAGGAAGAGGGCCGACCGCTGTTCGGGCCCATTGTGAAATGACCTAGTTCTGCCTGTGAGTGCTGCCTTCACTTTAGAGCATTAACGCAGCCTTCACTTCCTCTCTAAACACACGACACTTTGACTCGAAACGATCTCTCGCTCTACGACGGATGGGGAGAAAAAAGAAACCCCAGAGTGATTCGGATGCACTGGGCGAGTTAATCGCGTCCCTTTTGTATCTTCCGTCTCGTCCTCACTTTTTTTTTTGCTTTTGTTTTTTTTATTGCACAGGTGAGACAACGATAACGGACACCGACAAGCACGTTAATCGTTCAGCCGTGGTAAATCTGCAGGGTTTGTTTGTACGACTAAAACACGATGACCCCGGCGTCCATCTCCACGACTCGGCACTGTTTTGGGATTTATACGTCCTCTGGGACGAGTGCTAAGCAGGTTACGCCATGTCTAGAGGCGACTGGGGCGATTTTTGTTAACTAACAAATATCACCTGATGATTATTTAGAAAAATTATGATTATGTTTCATCTTTTCCTGTTCGTTTATACAACAACAACAACAACAAAAAAAACAACTTAAAAACTATTCCAATTAATCATTTTTATTTCAAATTTAATTGACTATATCTCCGTTTCCACGTGCTCGATCAACACCAGATCTTTCCAAGCCGCCACTTTTAACAGAAACTGGCTGCGCTAGAACGACGCCATTTTTTAATGACATTGTCATAAAAACAACGATGTCCCTTAATCAGGTAGGGGTGATTACTGACCTCTGGCTGTTAAAAGAAAACATAAAAAGCATATTCCACGTCCTCCAGAACGTACAGTATGTGCTTGCAGAAGTAGACGATCTTTGTCCGCGCACCGAGGCCCGGCGAGATAAAAAAGATTGCTCCAATTAAACTCTCAAACCATCAATGCAAATACTCGTTTCCCCGTCGTTATTTATTCCGAAACCATTACTCAAAAAAGGAAGCGTGAATCAGTGAGATGCGGAGAGAGAGAGAGAGAGAGAGAGAGAGAGAGAAGGAAGAAGCACAGCAATTTCCCATCGCGCTTGAGGGAACAATCATTATTTATGGCCATCCGAGTGATTCTGATGTACAATTAACCACTACCTGCTTATGAGCTGTCATTAAGAACTGCCTGTCTTGACTGCGCTTTGCTTACTTTAAGTGTTTTCTAATTATGATATACGCAGGCGGTTCCCGCTGGGCCCGGGCGGCTTTGTGAAGATAAGATAGAGCTTGCTTCGCTCCGTGTGAAGCCTCCTACGCCACCGTATTCATCACCAGGCCACATTATTGCGCTTAATGAAAAGAGCACGCAGCCCCCGATGACAAATTGACGGATGTGCGATTAGTCGGATGAGGAACGGGCGATGTACCATGGACGGTCTGGCCCTGGAAAAAGGGTTCGGCGACGACGCAAGTGTTTGTGCGTGAGTGTGTGTGTGTGTTGGGGGGGTTGTGTAATAAATTAGCCGCTTCTTCCCTTCCCTCGTGCTCAGCTGCCCTCTCTGATCAATCAAGGCCTTTTATAAACTCATGATCATTAAGCATCTTGTAGGACCTGAGATGGAAAAAAGAGAGAGAGAGAGAGAGAGAAAAGAACAAGACCCATCCATCACGCAGTTTCATTAATAACCGCTGGTGCTTTAAAGTTTTTCCTCGCTGCACAGAGATATAATTAAAAGAACAAGTCAACAGGGAGCAATTGTGCACGAGGAGGGATTCCGTCTTTATTTCCACACCTCAGTATTTTTCCTCCAATTAAGCGGAGGATGGAGTCGGGACTGCCGGACTAGCGCTCGTTCGAGGCCACGGTCTGTTTAGGACGCATTAAATAGAACGCAATTGAGCGGACGCTCCAGAACAGTGCAGACGAACATTAGAATAAATGTGCACCGCATGAGCAGGCTGCATTTCCATTAAATTTTACACACTGGGTTTTATATACTTATTGGTTATCACTGCTATAATTTATGTCTCAGCATTAGGAAAAATTGCAGTTCATTTATATGTACAACATCTTTTCAGGGTTTTTTTCTTTCTTTTTTTTTTTTTTTTTTGAAGATGGGGGAAAAAAAAAAAAATCTCAGCAAACTCATCTTAACTTTACTACCGGCTGCATCAAGCAGTGTGATAAATTAATGGCATTTTTATTATTTTATAGTGTCATTAAATTTTTACTGATCACTCCACGACTGAAGAGCAATAAAGGATGTGCAGTATCCTGGGGACGGACCTGTCCAGCCAGGCAGATAGTCAGAGTCCTCGCCGAAGGTGTGTAAGCACTATTTATAATGAGCATTACACCAGCCAGAAGGCAGGAACTCCATCCAAAAACAAAACAAAAAGTAAGTAAAGGTAAGAAGAAAGGCCAAACGATGAGAGAGAATGAGAACCAGCGAGAGAAACAAGAAAGAAAAGGAAAAAGAAGAAGACGTGGTGGTGCACTCAGCGCCCCTCCCATCTTAACCGCGGCCTCTCTGGCGCACGGCTGGCGTTTTCCCTCAAATGCGCTCAGCTTCCAGCGCTTCCACCCCACATCTAAAACTGTAGCCTCATGCTCCAAGGATGGAGTGGAAAAAAAGTCACCCACAATAATCTCTGCTCCTTCCCTCCCCACCCCAACATTTTGTTTTTTGTTGTTTTTTTTTTTTTACAGTAAAACGGTGGCAGGATGAAATAATGGGCAGCTGGAACTTCAGGAACATCTGGAAAGGGGCCAGGAGAACCGTGTCATCGCTGTAGCGAGAGCTTTAATCAGGCCGGCCGCAGAACATGTGCCGGAGGAGCCGTGTCGTGCTGGTGGCTCGCCTCTACTTATAAACGTGATGCTTTCCTCCGGTATAAATAGGCCTGGCTCAGGGCATCTGGAACCCTGTTCCTTTCTTTTATTTCCTCCAGTCAGACCCACACAAAATACATGTCTCTGTCTTCTCTTAAAGCTCGGTTCGCGCGAGTTTTATCAACACGAATGACCTCTACAGGTGCACAGTATACAACGTAGTAGTTTTATTCTTTCCCAGGTGCATAAGGCTAATATCATGACCGTCAGCAGACAAAAAAAAAAAAAAAAAGACACACACACACACACACACAATGGAAGTGCGTAATAGCTTGGCGAGAATCCGTTCACATCATGTCCTCGGCTTGGTGCTGAAAGCAGAGAGTGCGCGCGTTATTGCCTCCACGAGCGGCGCGCTGGATAATGGACGGCTTTGTAAGGTCCGTGGTAAAGGAGTGCCGAGGGAACGCATGCAGCAAGTTGTAGCTTTCAGCTTCCATGAAAGCTTGTGGTGGTCTTACAGCGACGTTTTGCCATCCGTTTTAGCCTCTCATCTGTTTTCCATCCTCGTGTAACCAATCACAAGGTTATTTATAACGACACGGCTTCCCAGTAGTCGCGCGTTCTCCATTTCATCTAGCCTTAAGCACATGCACTTGTGTGGTGAGCTTTCATGCGGTCTCTCGGTCTTTCTCCACAAAAGCAGGCCTCCAATCCTCCGGAAAAGTTTTTTCAGCATGCAGTTTTATCCCTTCACCTGCCAGGGAATCGGAGCGGCGCGGCTCGCCGCTGTAATCAAGCAGCGGGGCTGGAGCGGCAAGTCAGAGAACGACACAAAACCCCAGACGTGGCATGATGCCAACATGAGCTTTCACTTTCCAGCTCGTTTCCTATGCGGAACAGCAGATTCCACGGCCATACCATAATTGTGCATCAGGCTGACAACTTTGTCTCGTTTATTGAGCGAGAACCAAAAAAACAACTTCACCCACAACATGTGACCTTTCAACTTCCACAGGGAAACGGTCCGTTTTATTTCTCAGCCGTCTCGCTCTAAGGACGGGCTCCAGGCTTTTCATTCCATGCTGCGTTGAGATCATTTGTTTTGCCTTTTTTTTTTTTTTTTATGAGCTCCGAGCTCTAAATGACCCTGAACTGTTCACTGAGTCCTCGAGGATCTGTTAAGAGCGACCTCGCTTTCTCTTTCCTTATCGCAGAAACTATTCACAATAATGGAATGATTCCAGAAGACCATCGAGACCTCGTGATCAGGAATACAGATAAAGAAGGGGATTTTTTTTTTTTTACACACGTCACTAGAGTTACGGTCCCAATATGGAGGCATATAAATGACCTAGTGTGTCCTGCTGTGGTCAGCTGTGTAGCACAGGGGCTTGTTAGGTTTTTGACCAGAAGCCTCCGCTGCCGCTTACATATCACGGCTTGGTGTGAAATTCAGGAGACGTTCGGATCTCGGTAGAGACTGTTCTTGTTTCTGATCCCGAGCTGGGACACGTGCCTGCTCGTACACACTCGAACCCACAGCTTTGTTTAAAAGGACGTCTGTTTTTCCATCTCTGGAGCACTCAGATAAGCAAGGGGTTCCCAGTTAGGGTCCGGGACAACGTAAGTCCAGAACAGTTTGGTGATTTCAGCACCGAATAAACCTGGTGAGTCGGATGTACTTGAACACTATAATCACCAAACTGAGGTTTTGCACCTCCTGATCTAAAGGCATTAACGTAACAATGCTCGACAAAAGCACTTGCTGGCAACGGGTTTGAATATAATCACATTTTTGGAAATTTTGGATGGCCGAATCCATGTAAAGCACGATTTACTTATGTGGCAAAAAAAAAAAAAAAAAAAACTCCATGACTGGCAATTTCCAACAGCAGAAAAAGGAGCAGAAAATTGGTTCCTGGGCTGCCGAGTAGAGAAGATTACACTTTCTGGCCTTTGTGAGGGCCGACCTGAATAGACCTCAAAATGTACACAGAGGGAAATGCAGCGCACATTGGCTTCCACATCTAAAAGGTAGCTGGAGAAGATTTTGAGGAGCTCCATTTTTTTATTTTTTATTTTTTGACTGTTCAAGGGCCCTCTGCATTGGGAAAGAAGGACAGTGAATGTTCCAGCTCATCAATAATGCAGAGGAGAGGAAGGGGCTGGAAGCTGCAGACGCTCAATAGGCTAATACACTGGCCTTTCACCTTTCTGATTACAGTTTGGGAGGCGTCAGCAGAGGAATACATTCGAGTTCCTCAGCATCTGCCATCTTGTATGGCATCGACTCTCAGATACGGCTTCATTAGCAATGGAAATAACAAACTTTCAAAAATCCCAGGCCTCGGTTGAGGACTTAAGACTTTTACTCCGCTCCTTGGAAACCGGAAGCCGGAGGACGTTCTAGTTCTAGTCGAGATGGAAATCTCAAAATAAAAAAAATCATTCCTGATAAAAGCATGATAAATAATAGAGCCACCTAACTGTCCTCTTCAGACAATTCTCCATTTTAATAAATATTTGAGAAAACGTAAATCACGAGAGTGTTTATAAAAGCTTCTTTTTTTCCCCTCTAGTGGGAAAAGGTGAAAAAAGGGATAAACAAAAATAAAAAAATAAATTAATAAATAAAACAAGGTTCACTAAAGCATGAATATTTTACACGAGCGACGTGAGGATGAGAGCTATATAAAATCTAGTGCAAAAAGACACAGAGAGAGAGAGAGAAAGAGAGAGAGAGAGAGGGAGAGATGATGTGGTTAGAAAATAAAAGAAAAAGAAAATGAGAGAGGGAAAAAAGATGATAGAGGACAGATGACAGAGAGAGAGAGAAGGAGAGAGAAGGAGAAAGAGGGATGAAGCCCATCCTTATTGTGCTCCTCGGACACACTTTGTATTAAAAGATGAATTGATCCATTTGTAAGCAGCACTTAGCCCCACTCTCTGGCTCGGTCGTTACACCGGGATAAATCAATATTTAATATCCCCCTCCAACAGCCCCAGTAGATGATTTTAACCTCTCCTTAATCCCATTTTACCTTACCTTTCCAGAATTGTCCAGGCAAGCTTTCACCATGATAAACTCCCAAACAGTCGACTAGGAGGCAGCTATTAAAGCAGCATCCAGTATTTATGTCAGGTAGGACACGGAGCTGAAATATTAATATTCTGAAACTGAGCAAAGAAAAGGCTTTTAACTGGAGGCTTTTTTTCCCACCATTGAGTGTCGAGAGATACCCAAGTGACGATGGTTTCCTCCATCACGTCCTATACAGCGGCTTGTATAAGTATTCCACGCTTCCGTGTCATTTTATTCTGGATTCACAGTTGGATCTATGTGCTTTTGTTTGGGTTCTGGTCCTGTCTCCCCTCCTGCCCTGCCATTGGTTTATCATCACATTGTGTTCACCTGTTTCATATTAGCCCTTAATTACGCTGGCTATTTGTCTCGTTTGACTGTTCCCGTGTTTCGTCGCCATATCTTCTTGAATATATTCGTGCACTTCTAAACACGAGGTTTGTGTTTTCTAGTTCCTGTTCCATGTAGTTATGTATTTATTATCCCGGTTTGTTGCTGTCAGCCTGCGCTCTAATCCTTGCTTTCCTGACTCCTGGATTTCTATTAATAAAGAACACGCTGAGTTTACACACTTGCATCACGCCTTTCAGCGCACATAGGCTTAATTGCGATTATACGTCATGAACCTACACACAAATCATTCATGCCTGTTGCTGTGAAACTCATAAATTAGGTCTGGAGCAAAGAGTTGCCATGAGAAGTCGCATAAGTAGACAATGGAGTTCATCTGTGTGCAATTAAAGGGTCATGTGATATCGATATGAATTTTTATTATATACAGCTTTCAGAACAAGTCTGAGGCAAAGTTCTAGATAAATATCAATCAGGGTTCGGGGTTTTTTTTAAAAAATATTGCAACAAATTTTTTTGAACACTGTTAAATCCATAATTATAAAATGGACTGAGACGTCTGGCAGAGCTGCAGCCTAGAGGAGGCCATCCACTAAAGAGGGGATTAGTCAGAGAATCAACCTAAATATGGGCAAGATCAAGGGAGGTGAATACATACGCGAGCCGCTTGTGTGTTTACACGCTATATTGTGAGCGTCTGCTGGCGCGTAGACGAAGGTAGGTGTCTATGAGCTATGAACGGACACCGTTGCGAAGTCTTTGTAGGACAAAATGAGAACGCATCATGAATTTCTCAAGCGTGATGAAGCCACAAACCTCACCTCGGGTTTGAGCTTCAAGGTGGAGTGCTATTTACATTATCAGATGCAGACAGACTTCGGGCTTCAGAAGGAAAGTACAAAAGAGCCGATGCCATTTTCTCTTATTGGCTGCCGGTTCAAAATGCGTCATAAAACAAACTGCCGAAATGACAACTTCAAAAAAAAAAAAAAAAGTAGGTGAGTCTTTTTTTTTTTTCTTCAAGGTTCTAGTACCTATGGAAACTAATTATCATTTGTTGTCACCTTCTTTTTTTTTTCAGGCCGAACGCTGCCGAAGGGCTTCCTAGCATTACCTTGCCCTTACATCAAAGTTCCCCAGTGAAAGCACATCAACTCTAACTGCCACCTTAATGTTTTTTTCCTATAGCACGGAGGCCTAAAAGATGACTTCAGGGCAGGGAACAGAGGTGAGGAGTGACGAGTTAGCCGCCTTCTCCACTGCTTAGAAAAACACGGAGCTTTCTTAAGCTCGGCACACAAATAAGCAGATGAATAAACGCGGGATATAGCGTGGAAAACAAAGTCAAACCCGGACAAAAGAGCAGCAGGGGAAGAAAAAAAAAAAGCGCCAAGCTCTACCTGCCAGGAACAATACAGACAGGTGTGTACTGCCTGTTGACAGGCATACCTTTTCAGCTATTGTTTAAAGAGCACGCCGTTCGTGTCATGTCACAGCATATTCCTCAGCTTGGCTGACCATGAGCTAACCCCAGACTTCACGAGGCAGGGAGAATAGCTCACGACTGAGGACGGCGGAAAAAAAAAGAGCGAGAGAAAAAGACGCAGGTAAGGACTGTGCACTCACATACCGTATCCACCTCTGACAAAAGACCCAGAAGAATAACAAGCTTAAGTGCTAGCTACGAAAAAAACCTCCCCTCATAATGCTGTCTGTATAAACCCTGAGCATTGTGTTTGAGAAAGCCAGATTTTCGCTCTTCTGCCATGGGGAATAAAGAAGAAAATTGCTGGAAAAAAAAAACACCAACAATGGAGTAAATAGTATTCTTAATCCGGGGAATTCTCTGAAAGCTCCAGGGAGATTTAAGCTTTATTTTGTATTATCTAGGACTCCGATTGGAGGCTTACGGTTAGATATGTTACAGTCATGCCCGGTTTCGAGGACACACTTTAGCCTCCGCTTAGTGCCACACACCAAGTCCTTCAAAGTTGTAGCTCCTCGGATTTTTTTTACATATACATTGACCTACTTTAGCATGTTAGTTGAAAGTAATTAGGCACTAAAACATCTAAAATATTAATGATGCTCCACTCCCAGATACTGCCTGCTTACCCCAGCCAACTGGCAACGTGGCATCAATCAAATGGGAGCGAGCAGGGATTTTTCTAAATCTCGATTGACTCATTGATTGAAGATATTTTTAAAAGGAGTCCCTTGGAGTCATCGTACAAAAGCGGGACTCTTCCGCACAAGGGGTATGTCGCCTTTAATTGGGCCGGGCCTTCACGGTTTGGACCTGCTCAGGGGGCAGTGCTGGAGGATCCGATATGTCCCTCAAACAGACAAACCAATAAACATACACACAAGCGCACTATCGGGCATGCCAATGTCAATAACGCACAACTGACCACGCCAATGTCAATCACATGAAGTCTTCTGGACACACATCAGGGAAATGTTTTAATTTTAAATCTTTTAAAGTAGATCATCCTAACAAGACAGAGATGCCACTGCTTCATATCTATCTTCCAAAGAACTGTGCCTGTAATCATAAAGACCTGTCCTTATCCCAGGACTATCATGATACGGTAATCACGCTACGTGGTGTCACCTGGAAGAGGATGAGTTCCCTTTTGAGGCTGACTATATATATATATATATATATATATATATATATATATATATATATATATATATATATATATATATATATATATATATAAAGTGGGCACTTATGAAACCTGAAAAGAAAAATGGGACACGGAGTGACAGATGCTCACCTTGTCACCCCTGCAGTTGTTAAGACCGAGGCCCGAGAGAGCCGAGAGTTTAGCCTCCATGCCCTGTTGGTGATGCTGCAGCTGCTCACGCTGGATCTGCTCCCTCATCTTCCTCGCCTCCTGGATGGCCTTCATCACAGCATCCTGGTCTCCAAATAGTGCCGTGGAGTTCAGGTTAGACAAGATATCTGCAAGGGTGTCAGACATGTAAATACACGAAGACACACAACGGCAAACTCGTTACGATGGAGGCCCATCGAGTGAAAATGACACTCTGGGAGGTCTGGTTATCAACTCTTGATGTGCGGAGGGGAAAAAATAAGGCAGCAATCTTGGCGTGTGATGCCTTTCTGTAATTAGTGGATCAAAGCGAGGTGAGGCTGGGTGAGGCAGTTAAAACTCGGAAATAGAACAAAAAACAAACGCCAAGTCTGTGTTTAAAGACCCGGTCCATGGAATGAAGGGGAAATGAATCTAGTCAACTAGCATGGTCTCGCTTTAATGAAAGACTGTTTTTAGCTAAACTCAGTTGTAACTTCCGCGCAAAAAAAAAAAAAAAACCAGGCTTAATATGAGAGGTGAACCGAGAGCTTTGAAAGAACTAATTGTCAGCGCCAGCATCCATTACACCAGGGTGGCTGTAATGCCTAGGTTCGGGGCAGATTAAGGGGATGTGGTTGTGTAAATAGAGCAGTGTGCATTGGGATGAATGCATTTTAGTTGGGTGTGATATGACAGAAAGGATCACAGCAATGTAGTCTACTGGCATACTTAGAAATAGGTTTGTTTTGTCAAATGAAAATTTAAATAAAATGTACATTTTTTAAAAAGACGAAAAAAAAAGAGAGACGTAACAAACTGTATAACAGTGTATGCAGTGATGGCTTTAATGTCAAATCAATGCAATTAGTTAAGATAGATTTTTTGGACAAGTTTGTCCCATATCATCACCTGAATATAATATTTGATGGTGACATTATGATTTGTTTATAAACATATATAATATATTTAAATCGCAACGCTGTTGAATTCTCAGCTGTGAGTTTGTATAGTGGCGGTATATTAATGCTCTCATTGAGCAGGACTCACCCAGAGATGATCCTCGGCCCAAAGCGAGTGGACTAGGGATGCCTCCACTCTTGGACTGGCTGTTCGGACTGCTCTTGCTGCCCGGGAACAGGCTGTGTGTCGGGGACATGGGGGATTTCACTGGCTCAGCTGTCTTAGGCCGGGCCGAGAGGTTCAAGGGCTGCGTTCCCTCCTCCTGCGGACACAAAAATTGATGTTTAGAATGTGCACCATCCAACAAAGAGATATCAAGACAATTAATTAGCCTGACTCCGCCTAAGAGGCAGGCTGAGCATTCATCGCCAGGCTTTGTGCCATGCTGAAGCTCCTCTGTGTCTCAAGGCTGGGTTTTGTTCAAGCTAATTAAGTCGTGGTGTGATTCTCTAAGGTGCACCTTTTTCTGCTTACCTGTGCTCCACCAAAATCGTTCCCTGAAACGCCCGTGATGTTGAAGAGAACTTCAATCTCACGTTGTGTGCTTAAAAAAAAAAACGGGGGGCTCTTATTTGGCAGAGAGTCCCACTGTCCAAACAGATGGACCACATAATGAACACTGCCTGGAGCTTCTTGGAAATCCGACTGCCAATTACAGTTTGTCATTCAATTACACATTAAATAGTCAAACAAAACAGATTGCCAGCTAATTAAGCACAGCATATCTGCATATGGCCCTAACAGAGCTAAACGCCGGCTGTATAGTTGATCAAAGTCGTAATTACGAAGATTACACGGTTCATGTAACAAGTGTCAGCTAAACAAATGGGGCTGAATGAAGACAAATGTTTTACGTCATGTTTCTGAAATAAAAGATCAAGCTGTATTCAAGAGAGCTCTGAACAGACCATGGACCAGAATCCTGTTTAAGCCATCATTACTACTGAAGAAGATCCAACAGTACTTCTCTATTGTGCTCTATTGTGATATTAAACTAAACGTTTCCAAATGTGCACGTGTTCTGAGTTACAGCAGCAGACGTGGGGAAAGGAAAACTGATGATGTATACAGCTTCTATTCAAAGATGAAGAGTGTTCCAGCATGTGTCTGTGTGTGTGTGTGTGTGGGGGGGGGGGGTGGTTGGGGGAAGAGACGGGGGGAGGGGGGGCTAAGGAACAAGCCGTCACCAAATCACGAGCTCGTTAATTTAAATCTCCGCTTATCGATTTGTGCTTGAGATATAAATATATAGCGTATGCCTTTGATGTAATCTGGTTTGGTCTAGACCACACTGCAGGATCGGGGGAATTTTTTTTGTTTTAAAAAAAAAGGCTGCCAACTTTTGTGAGGAGAAACCACATGTACCTAAAAATGATTCTCCGGGTGCGCACAGAGCCATAGCAACCCCGTCCACACAGTTCTGCATGAAAGAACGAGAGCCTTGTAAAAGTCAAGCCAGATTGATGGGTTCTGTGGAGAAAGAGGCGACACAGTACCACGCTCTAAGCTAACGCTACCGTACGACTTCTTTTTTACGAGTTGTACATTTTTTTTATGTGCGTCCCTATTTCAATACTAAATGCGAAACACTGGTCATGGCTCAGATTTTTACATCCTTCGTGAAGAGACTTCCAATCCTCAAGTTCTCCTCTTACTCTTGATTCCATGGCTGATTTAAGAATGCGGAAAAAAGGCTCGGGTCAAGCACCACTCCGGGCCACACTTAAATGTGCCCCTCTTCACACTTTCAGAGCCAGACAGGAGACGTCCACGTGAGGCTTTAGTACTCCTGTTTGCCTGATAGACTGGTGGATTGCAAGCTCACAGACTGGGAGATAAAAAGAAAATCATATACAGTATACTGTTCATATTCTTACTGGTCCTTTAGGGCATTTTCACACATCGCCCAAGATTTCAGAATATTTAGTAGGAAGTAGGAAAGAGAACCGGTCCTTGTTCTGCTTGAAAACAGTGGTCTGGGGTTTGCTTCAACTGACCCATGGTGCAGTCTGTATCATGTATGGAAGCTATCCAATATCAGCATGGCATGCCACGTAACGTGATTGGTTCAAGTTTACATCATGTTACTTCCTGTTTCAAGCTCTGGAATGCTAGCGAAAGGGCTGTTATGGTCGGCTGAGGCGATGGAGCGCCTTACTGATATATAAAACCAGACGTTCATAGGAATGGAGCACTGTAATTAACTCTTCTTTGTGGTGCGATTGCTTGTACTAGGAGCACCGCGTGTAAGGCACATCTGAGCATGTAAGCATGCACAGCTAAAAAGTCTTCGAATACAACAGCAAGGCCTTGTTTACAAGTATTCCTGCACGATGCCATGCCATGCATCCAAAACACACTGTTCTTCACTGTTTTGGTACCAAAGGAATATAACAAAAAAAAACAAGACCAGTCCATCCCCAAAACAAGCCCAGAACCCTGAGTGTGGACTCGAGTATTCAAGTCGTTGTATTTAATGCCCTTAATGCCTCTCCATCCGTACAATACCTAACACGGCTGATTTAGGGAAATGGAAACAGGTCATACCTTGACCTGGCCCAGTGGGCTGGAGGACCTCTTCTCACTCTTTGGCCCAGGTGAGAGTGGCCCTGCAGAATTGGGTGGCTGGGGCAGTGGTGCCATCTTGGCTCCTGGAGAGAGCTGCATGCTGGCCAGCTGGGCGGCGTACAGTTGCTGCAAGGAAGGAGGGAAAAAAAACCCACAAGGCGTTAACGTCCCAAGCCAGGCACCATTCAAAACCCTGTTCTCCCCCACACTCTCCCTTTCTCTCTCACTCTCTCCGTTTCTCTGTCATTCTTTTCTTTTATGTCTTCGTCTTTTTTTTTTCCATCCTGGCCCAGAATCTCTGCTAAAGATCTAAGATAGATAGAAGCCCTGCAAAACCACATTTGGAGATCATTTTTGCTCTGTTTTTCTATTTATCAGGTTTGCAGCCTGAAGGAAAACTAAGATCTGATTTCTCTGGTGATTTATCTTCCTCCATAGACCTCTTTCTGCTCTGGTTGGTACCGACTCTACATCACAATTCGGACACCTGAGCTGCCATTTTGCCTTCAAACGGTATGTTAGGATAAAATGGAAATGGTACATGTACCATCGCCCATGTACCATTTCCCAAACTCGCTGCAGTTGAGTTTCCATGACACATAAAAATCAAAGACTTAAGACAGGAACCCAGACAAAGCAAATTCTTACCACTCTTATTATTTTCCTTGGCTCAGACTCCCAGCCTGGCACGATTAACGTTTCAGTTTTGGTACAAATTAAACAGACGGGCTATGGGCTGTTAAACCTCAGAATGTTTTTTTTTTTCGGGTAAAGTGTTGGGAATGTGCGTTTGAGCAGTTTATATTTCAACGAGGCTGATCGTCTGCCATATCACATTGAATATCATGTTAATTTGACTCGTGCAATATTAGCAGACAGAAGAGGGGAGAAACCTACCAGCAGTGTAGTCATTCAAATGAATTAAATTAAATTCTGGCAAGAAAATATAGACAAAAGTGTTCATGTGTGTCTTGCAGTATTAACAAGAGGCTGTGAATAATTTGGCTGTTTCCCATGCTCCATTGAGAGAAAATCCTGGACGCACTTCTTTTAGCCCAGAGGCTAGTATTGATTAGCAAGCAGGTAAGTGTTTAAATTGGCTTTTGTCTCCAAAAGCAGGTAAGAGGGGTCAGACTAAATAGCCCATGGCCTCCCTGGCCTGACACATAAAATTTGCATCTGGCTTGCATAACCCATTCAAGAACAAACCAGAGAGAAACAACTACTACCAAGTTTCTTTGAGTTTTCACCGGCATCTAAAGGGTTTGCTGTTCTTTGTGTCATTCGGCCACTTAACATGGAAAAAAAGAGAGCATATAAGCAGGCACGTCTGCTCTCTCTGCACTCATTTCCTCTTGTCAGCAAGCTGCATAAGGACTCCATTTGTCTGAATTGGAAAAAAGTGGCATGAGCATTAGTGGCTTGTGCCCCACCTCAGCTAGTCAGACAGAAAAACTCAGTCCTGGACAAAGCTCTTTGTGTCCACTGTGTATCAGAAGATATAAACACAAAAATGCTCTCCACCGCCCGAAGTTAAACACTTGCACACTAGTGGTACACAAAAGGGGTCATTCTTCGGCAGGGGAGCTGGGGCAAGTGACAGCACATGGGCACAGGAAATGGCAGGCTGATTAGGTTCACTCTGTGATAGTATAGCCTTACCGAGCCATATAAATAGAACAGCCATTGTGTGTTCACTTCACAACCACAATCGACATTTTGCTTTCACATGAATTTCCATGAAGTGCCTAAACACAAGAGCCTGGAGTTACTGTTTTCATGTGACTAATCTATGTCTTGAAGAAACGCATGAAAGGAAGTCATCAGTCTGTGGCTAACGGTGTGGATGTGGATGCTGCCCATCCTGGATCCTGAGCCCATAGGAAGAACTTTATGGTTCCTCAAAAACAAGATCTATAATTGGAATTTGCTTCAAATGAGATAAATAGACAGAGGTCCAACACGCTAGAGATAGTGAGAAAGTGAAGGTGAGACACCCGTTAGCATGCCAGGACACATCTAGTTTTGGATGAAGGGCAGTAGCAGGTCTGGGGCAGGGGCAGAAGGAGCCGATGGTAATGAGGGTCATGCTGAAAGTCAATGGTCAGACGAGAAACGGGCAGCAGGCAGCCAAGATTGGCTTCCTGCCTCTGGTGCACAACACACCCGCACCGAGAGTGATCAATTCTACCACCTCTTAAAATATCTCTACACTCTACAAATCCCATTTGCTCAGTTATTCTACCAACTATCAGGGCAACAAGGGCAATGAGTCATAGTTTAATTCAGCTATAAGGAAATGTTATATAAGTTTAGAATGCTTCTAAACTTTTCTATTGTAATGTGATTCTCACAAATTATGGATAAAAAGTCCCATATTACGCTTGGTAATTCTATAGAAGGAAGTGATGTAGTACTCGAGTCCTGGTCATGAACATAAGTCATAGACTCGTAATGAGACTTGGGTAAGTGAACGCCCTTTCCCAGAGAAAGAAAGACTGGCGTCCCATCCAGTATGTATTCCTTTTTCATGCCCATTGTTCCTGGGATATTCTCCCTGACCAGGATAAAGCACTCACTGCACATGAAGGAATGAATAAAAGTCATTTCTTTAGTATTACGTAGCATTCGTTTAAAAAATACGAAATTCATAAGGCACCCTAAAGTTTGTCTCTTGGAAGCAGAACCCTAAAAGAGAGGGTTTCACTTTCAGAATAGAGCTCTTTAGACAGCTAGAGTCTTTAAGAACCAAAGATCCCTTGAGGAAGAATTTGTTGTGATTCAGTTTGGTTTCAACAGTGCCCCTGATGGATTGAACTTGAATAAGGAATGGTGGCAACATCCTCCCCGCATTCAGGACTTGACTCGAGGGCTCTGGATTCGGATATGAGCGCGAGATAAATTAGGTCATTTTCATACTCACACTTTTTCCCTCCCAAACCATAATATATTACGATCCAGAGTTTGGAACATTTAAGTGAACACCAAGTTCAGATCAACCAGAGATCGGCTGCCTGGAACGCATCCAGTTTCTGCACTTGACCAAACTCTGGGTAAAACTCAACAACTGATCTCTGGCATGTGGGATGAAGCAGTCTACAAAGGAATGCCTTAAAGATATACAGAGAAAACTGTAGGCATTCAAATACAAGTGACTACAAGTATGAACAAACCTGCAATGATCGCCCAGAACTGATCATGGGTACAGATTCCATCCAAGTGTGAAAGCATCCCTATACTTAAAAAAAAGGTGACTTGACTTGAACACCGATGGACGCGCATCCAATACATGTGCATAAGGGGAATGCTTCTGCTTTTCAAAGCTTTTCATTCAAGCTATTTCTTTATCAGGAGCTCAAACATTTCAAGAGGAACAGCCATGCAGCTTCTCTAGTAGATCCTGGTATATCTATCCGGCGTATCACGTCATAGACAAAACACTTTTGCCAAACGTAGTAATGCTGAGTCATTCCACACATGCAGTCCCGCACTCCAGTGGAGAGCTATTACACCATGTGCTGATTCTGATAGCTTGAGGGAAACAGGATGCTGACTTTCAGCAAGGCCTGTAGAGAAATATCTCGATCCACACCAGCAACTCGGGTAATACCTTTGTCCACTTGAGCATTAAATGATTCTCTGCTCTACAGCTTACTTAGACAGAGAGCAAGACTTGGGAAGTGGAGCTTTTCAATTCGCTCACCTCACCTGCTGCAGTCGTTACACCTCCAGCAACGCACACACACACACACACACACACACACACACACACACACACACACTCATGCACAACACTTCTCTCAAGCCCATGGAATGCAAATGGCCAAGGGCTGGCCCAAGGTCAGCCTGTTAGCCTCTGGTAATTAAAAGCAACCCCTCTAGAGAGCAAAGGGGTTAAATGAGCAGCTGCACTCGCATTGCTTGCCACAACATTATCCATAGATTACACACCCACCTCCACCTACCCCCTCCCCCGATCTCATTCGACACTGCTCGACACATCAACACACTTCTATAGCACCAAAAACGCTTTCACATTTAAACCTCAAAGGGCTTCGCTTTAATATACAGCTGTCTCGATACGGAGGCGAGCAAAACTGTATAACGTACCACACACATTCGGTATACGTCCTGCCATTGCAAAGCTGAAGATTGTCATTGAAATTTCACGTCTGCAAAAAGCAAAGCTTATACAGTTATTAAAAAGTGATTTTAGTCAATTGCTCATGCACTGAGGGCAACACCAACAGCAGACTCAAATTCGTTCTTAACGCGCTGTGACAGATGGTCTGAGATTTACAAGATTTCGCAAAATCCCGGCGTAACAAAAATAGATAATCAAGACAAACGTGTAAACTTGTCATGCTGGAAATTAACACTGGGTTTCGCTTAGCTTGCCCGGCATTGCATATGTACAAGGAATAAAACACATCAGAGCATGAATTTTAGAATAATAATCAGTGATGCAGTGCAGAGTTCTGTCACCACCACGAAGTTGATTAGCGCATCCATTTACAGTTACGTTCAACTCACCAGCCTCTCGTCTTTTAGTTAACGAGGCTGGAGACTAACACTGGAGACTCCTTCCAAAAATGTTAAATAGATATCTCCTCAGAGACAATCTCTTACACCGATGTGTTGATGTGGGGCATCCGCCATACAAGTCCCTGTGAATGAGCTGTTACTATAGAAACTATAACGTTCTAGAATGAGTGGAGTAATACATACCTATGATTTGCATTCGCCCTACAGTCATAGAAAATGAATCAACGCCTGCTAAATCTCACATTCTCTTCTGTATTGGTGAAAACTAGTGAAGGTTAAGGCCTAAGTTACTGCTGCATAGTGATGCCAGGAGTAGACCGGCAAGAACCCCATGCTCATTTGCCACAAGGCTTGTCGAGGCTTGGTGCCCAGGGGATGAAGGGGGATGAAGGGGAGGGAGACCCAGGCTGGCCCAGATGTCATGAGGAGAGGCGGTCGTGCTCTGGTGCACTGCGCCAGTGCTTTCCAGTATGGCCCAACATCTGTTTTATCTGCTGGCAACCAACCTGCTCCCACATCTCCCCTCCTGCCCAGCCCTTCCTCACTCTCCCACCCTTTTCCCCTCTCTCACTTCCCCCTACGCTCCTAATCTCTGCCCTGCTGTGTGACAACGGCCAAACCGTCCGATAACGCTCACACACCCATGCTTTATTTCCTTATTTATGTTTATTTTCTTTTCCACACTTCTCTCGCTTCTTTCTCCTCCCTATCTCTCCCTTTCCCTCTGTTTACCCGCATGTCTGTCCATCTGTCCCTCTTTTCAACAACCCCATCTATCCAGATGCCCATCTTTCCATCCCATTACAGCCTCGGCGCTGGCCTCCCAGTGCCTCTCTGCTTCTGGCTATCTCTCTAGAGCGAAACACACACATCTCTTCTCCTCCTCAATAACCTCAACAGCTGTTCACTCTCATTTCTAGAACTCAAAGTCAACAGTACTTCACTCGCTGGCTAAGGCAGCTGGCCTCAGCTCTCTCTCTCTTCGTATCCGGAACATGGAGACAACAGCATCTAAACAAAAGATAACACCCGGTTTCCTCTTTTCCGCCACTTCCTGTGGAACATCTTAAAGGCAAAATCCACCCTGAGCAACATCCCTAGATTTGCATCCAAGATGTATTTTGTAACTAAATGCTTTCACCAATCTTTTGGTCAGCGGTTTCCTACATTACCCACAATGCTGTCCGGCTACCTGCTGGTAGCGGTGCAGTGGGATTTAGCTCTCGTGTTATCTCTACCTAAAGAGAGTGATGCGGCGGTGCTTTACTCCTTTAGTCTGTCTGGCTTGCTGATCTTCTCATCTGTAGACTCTTCTCAAACAGATCAGCTTCCAATGCTTCAAATTTCGTGTTGATTCTGCCATCAGCGCCCTCTCGCTCATCATCTGGTACAGCGCTAACTAGCGACCCGGGTCTCTTCCTTCACATAGATGCAGTGAATTTTGCTACTTAGATCCCAGCGTTTGCACCAACATCTCCAGAACGTCTACGTTACATTTCTCATGAATATGATGTTGAATGTCATTGAAAAGTCATGAATGAGAAAAGAAACTCTTGCTAATTTTTTTCTAACAGCGAAACCCCACAGATATGACATTTTCTCGAGGTCAAGTAATTTGTTCTTTTTCCTGTTTGATGATTATATTACAATTTGTAATCAAGTAAGCTAATTTTATGTGTTTCAGGGTAGAGTTTTCCTTTAATCCTCTCCCAAAAACCATCGCAGGAACCCACGCTTTCCTCCGCTGGGTTTAGGAGATGAAACAGATCTACAGGGAACCATAACAGCTTCTCCGCTCCTGGTGAAACGGGTGCTGTTTAGAGTTTACAGTAAATGATTGTAAATCAACCTCCATATGTTATATGACTATGATTTGGAGAACAAGAAGTAGTAGAGAGAAAGATGTCCATTGACTCATTTGTGCCCTCTGTAATGCGCTACAGGGAGGACGCAGATGTTCCGCTTTATCTAATAATGCTTACTTTAAAACTGCTTAAACCCAGAAGTCTGCTTCCAATGATAAAAAACAGGCCTCTTACCATAAAAAAAATAAAAACAAAAAAAAGTTCACTTTGGATTTGTTTGGAACCCAACCAACCCGGCAATAAACTAAGCAAAACAAGGCCGATATCAGGCAGAGAATGGCTTTAAGGAAATTGTTTCTTTCACCTCAAGCGATTGAAGAAAGGTGATGTTGCGCCCCGGCAAATTAAATGCCAATCCAAAAGAGACAAAAAATAAAATGGAGTTCTTTTGTAGAATTAGGGTAATTCCTTTTAGGCTGGGCTACAAGCCGAGCACAATATCCACCCAGGGGTGAGAGGTGTCAGTATTAATAAGATAAAGGACACCTTGGGATGGAGGCATTGTTTTGCCCCCCGAACCCGGCTCATCCCGAGCCCTGAGTGGGCCTTAATGAAGAGAGGCACCCGGCCTGGAGGAACGGCTCGAGCTGCTTTTCTCCAGTGACTTGCAGAGGAGCAATCTGTCAGGGAAGCATTGAGTGAAATTACTCAGTGTGTAGGGGCACACATTGACAGTCACTTGTGCGTGAGCGTGTGTGTGTGTGTGTGTGTGTGTGTCCAGTGGTGGGAAGTGTATTGACAAGCCAATTACACCGAGGCCTCCTGGCCGCTTTCATTTCCAAACCCGAAGCCTTTATCAGATCTCGCTGAGAAAACAGAGCATGAGATCTCAATGTCTCTCTCATAACACATTCTGTAATGGCACGGTGACATTTATGCTAAATTTACACTCGTTCGCTTGTAGTTCGCTTCTTGCGGGTGTGTAGTCACCACTACAATGTTTAGTTCCCAATTGAGAACGGTAGTAGTGCATACTTCTTATCTTCTAAAGCTAACTTAAATCACACACTGCTTCATGCTAGCTTCATTCTCAGAGTCGATTAGCAAAGCGAGCTAACTGTGCTAGCTACATACGCTCTCTAGAGGCACCAACGATCTCTTCTACTTCCTTCCTTCCTTCCTTCCTATTTTTCTTAATAAAAGTCGCGCCATAGGATTTTTATCCTCATACCTAATTCTGATAGAATAGAAGTTTTGGCTCTGTATTGCGCACTGTGTATGTGCAGAAATTGAACGATCGTATGTCATACGGGGGCAGGGGTGGCTTGGCGGTTAAGGCTCTGGGTTACTGATCGGAAGGTTGGGGGTTCAAGCCCCAGCACTGCCAAGCTGCCACTGTTGGGCCCTTGAGCAAGGCCCTTAACCCTCTCTGCTCCAGGGGGCGCTGTATCATGGCTGACCCTGCGCTCTAATCCCAACTTCCTGACATGCTGGGACATGTGAAGAAAACAATTTCACTATGCTCTACTGTATATGTGACCAATAAAGACTCATTATCATTATAACATCGCTTGTTGGCGTGAATGCAGAGAGAGACTCTAGGCTTAAGTCCCTGTTTGATGAAACACAGTCGAGCGTTTGCTGGAATTAATTCCTTTCCAATCAGAATTCTTTTTTTTTTTCAGGTTAAATCTAAATCTAGCAAATTGTGGAAAATGATACCTTGCCAGATAGAGAAGCAGAGATATTCTGATTAGACAGGCGCAGTGAACCAATGGCGTGACGGGTGGGCGGATCGCCTGGCACAGGAAGTGGGGTTCCTGCAGGTGAGGTCACACGCTTCAAATGGATCAGTGATGCATGGAGACTGAACGCACACTGATACCACGATTACTGACAATCACGCTCACACACACACGCACACGCTCACACCTCATTAACACCAACCTGGAGCAGGCAAGCTCAAATTTGACAGATTTAAACAGAAAGAATAACACACCGTCTTTTGTTGGCTCTTTCTTCTATATATGTTTATTTTATTGGTTTTTTTCTCCCAACCCTATAGCCGTGCGCCAGAGGCCGCTTCCTGTTGGATGAGTCGCACTTCCTTTCCTCACCCCACAAAATGACATCCTCTTAGTGCATCTGTCTCTTGTTCTTCTCTCTTTCAAAAGACTGTTTTGTCTGCCTCTTTTGTCCTCGCTTGACGTGTGACATACGCAGCATAAAGCGCACAGTGCTGTGTTTTCTCTCTCTCACACACGTTTCTGCATCTAAATTCGGCTCGGAGAACTGAGAGGCACTGAGAGGAGGGATAACAATGTTGTCCCCGCAACAAGCGCGAATTAAATCATCTCTGTCGCCAGCTCGGTAACTGATATTATCGTGTGCTCAGTAATCCCACTATCAGTGGAGAAGTGTGTGTTTGAGACGCGAGTGTTACTATAAGGTACTTTTCAGCTTATTTTCTGCTCAGAAGCCACTGTGGATACTTCGGACAAAAGAATTAGCAGTCAGTGAGCATTTATACAACTAAACTAATCTATAACAGCAGCTCTGGCAGTCGTGCAGCCGCAAATCACAGGGTTGTTGTAATCGCTGGGAAATCGCTGTGGTGTAAGAGGAATAAAACACTCGGTGATGTGCAGCTCGAGGACACGTCAGGCTCCTGTTTTGAAAACGAAGGCGTGGCTTCGCCCACATTCGCCCTTTGATCGGATCTTCTGGATCATCGCGTATCCTTCCCTGATTCATCAAGCCCCTTCCACATGACCATGACGCTTCCTCAATCGTATACACAACCACACGGAGACTGAACCGCAAACTTTGCTGGCTTTGTCGTCATCCTTAGCAGCCATCGTGCGGTTCAATTCTGTATTTTATGACACTGCAGCTGCTACACGCGCAAGAGGCGAGCTACGATTAGAGCGATCGCCAACAAATCTCATTTCGAGCGGCGTAAGCCCTACACGGAACGCCGGTTTGGACTCGCAACCAACTTCCTGTTTACACTCGTATGCGCATGTGCAGTGTGCACGAACGGTCATGTGACGTGCGTATCCGGTCGTGTAGCGTGGACGGAGATCGTTTCTGAAACACGGCGGGAACGCCAGCGTGGACGAGGCTCGTTTTCACTTTAAAACCACAACGCACTCGTGTACACAGGGCCTCCGTAATTCCGCTTTATCGCGCCACCTCATCACTCAGTGTTTTACTTAAAGGAAAATCACAGCCTGCAACCGCACATGAAGTGTTCTTCTTTAAAAAAAACAACAAAAAAACAAGACAAAACAACAACAACACTGTAAAGTAACATTGCGTAATCGAATGTTAAAATAATCCCTCAGAATTAGTCACAGCTTTTACAGTATGAACATCAGGTTAGCATTTTGTTTGAATTCTTCAACATGAAAGTCGACAGCTTGTGTCGTAGTGTTTGATTTATGTTTTCAGAAAGATTGAACTTTTTTTTCTTTACCATTAAGTCTTTAGGAAAAAGAGCCAGATGGCTAAGGTTAAAATCTCTCTCTCTCTCTCTCTCTCTCTCTCTCTCTCTCTCTCTCTCTCTCTCTCTTGTTTACTGTGCAGTTTAAAGATCAGTCAGATTGACTTGTGTGGCTCAGGTTCAGCTTATTCCCGGGGTTAAATCCATTATCTGAATGAAGGAACGAGTAGAAAGCTTGGGGTATGTAGATATAGAGCTGACCCATCACAGCACTATAAATAGAGAGAATGCAGGCCTGAGGCCTCAGCCATGGCACTGCTGCCTGCTCCAGAGCAGCAAAACAAGCATTCATACACTCACACACACACTTTCTCTTTCACGCTCTTTCCAATGTCTGGAACCGCCAGTACACACACACACACACACACTTCAACATGAATAGACTCATCCCACACCTTTCGTGCACTTGATTGTTCTTCACATAGAAGCGTGATAGTGGAGGCCCAGCTGCTCGCATTGTTCCGACTTGCCAAGCCTCATTAATGCTGAGAGCGATAAGCTGCGAAGGACGAATAGTACTCCTCCTGCAGCAGTGAGAAGAAAAGGTATGCTCTCCGCTCGCTCTGTCTTTCCCTCCTCCCCCTGCCATTCTCAGCTTTGTTTTGCAACAATCCCTGCTATCAGAAAGCTTAATGTCTAATTGCTATCAACAGCTTTACCGTGCTTGTTGACAAAACAACAACTGTCGGGCAAAAAAAAAAAAGAGGAAAAAAAAGAAAGCGTGTGTGTGTGTGTGTGTAATTCTTGACAAGCTTGTTAGCTCGATTAGTCTCTTTCTCTCGCGCTCTTTCATGCTTGTTTACTTTTGTCTTAAAAGAAGGAAGGAACTTAGTCTTTAGTTCAAGTGCTTCCTAGGATTTAATCCTGGTTTTAAACAACAGCATCCGAGACTACTTCCTCTAAGCTAGCTAAGCAAGCGTCGAAATTCCACTTTCACTCTGCCCAACTTTCTCAAGTGTATTTATCCGTCTGAGAAACAAAGCAGTTCTTCCAAGCGTGCATATAAAGTATAAAAACGGCAATAACAAATCACATCACGCTATAAATAAAAGTAATAAATACTGTCACGAAGACGTATCTGCAGGATCCGAGTAGCGTTCACTGCGAAGAGACGTTTCTAGAGAACCGTGGAGGGAATGTGGGATCGCACGTGCACAGCAGACACTCCGAATCATCTAAGACTAATAATGAACTGATTAAAAACACGTAAGCGAAGACATTTATGGAAGGAGTCGCTGGTATCAGCGCCGTGCAACAATCAGAGGTAAAGCTGCACGTATAACGTTAAAACAATATAATAAACTTCTTGGTGGTAATGTAAAGTAATGGCACTGATTTATTTTAAAATATACACAAACCCCAAGTGTTTTATTTATTACAGATTTAATAGCGATGCCCACCATCAAGCTCTTCTAAAAGCAATCCGGTTCTTAAACAATCACAGCATAGGAAGATCCCTCAACCTCAACCATCCACTTCATCCACTGAAATACTTATTATCATCCTAACTCCCGTTTCCTAAGGGAAAACTACGGGTCTGGAAACCTGTAAAAAGGCAGTGAAGTGCAGATGGAAGGTGTTAAGTTGGTAGGGCTGGACCGGTGTGCTAGTAATTTAGTGCACGCTCGTTACTTAGCATACAGCTGGTTCTCTACTCGCTAAGTGCCGAGGGCTTGGCTCGGCGCCATCACATTCTTTTGTGACTGTACATACCTGGAGCTGAAGAGGATTGAGTCCTGACGCGGCGGCAGCTGCCATTGTGGAAGGAATGAACTGCACCGGGTAGTTATCACCTGTTGAAGGAAAAGCACAGGGAGGTGGGTGGAGGTGGAGGTGGAGGTGGGGGGAGAGGGGACACACACACACACACACACACACACAATACACACAGGTTGAGACAATGAACGGCTGAGGCAAGTGCCAACACAGTTCCTGTGGGCTTGCCTGCACCCAGCCTCGGCACCCAGCCCAAACATCTGCTCTCACAAAAGAGTCAGCTGGCTACAGACACGTGGGATTTACTCGAGAATGTCTTTCAATTTCAACCCTTCTCTTTCTTTTTTCTTTTTTTTTTCCCCCCCTTTTTCATCTCTCTCTCTCTGTTTCTCAACTTTGTGTTTATAATGCTTTTTGTTCAGTTATCTTTAGAATATCTGGGATGTTTTGTTGCTTCTTGTTTACAGATCATGTCTACTCAAGCACTTGATATGACTTTAGGCATGTTTCTCTATTGTTCTCCATGTCACGGTGTGTTTTTATTAGCACGAGTTCTGGTACGGTGGGAAAGACACTCTCGCACAAAGGTAAATGCAAAGCAGAACAATAACAATCATTTTTGAAAAAAACACACACATACCTCTGTCAAGGGTATAGGTGTCTAAACCTGATCTGGATATTCGTGGATTTAAAATAAAGTGAGCGTTGATTGTGCGTGATGTGTTTTATTTTGTGGCTGGTGTACAATAACCCCGTTCTCAGGCTTAGTCCAGTACAGCAGCAGACACGATGAAGTCTGCTGGAGATTTGACTGAAGCGTGCCTATAGAAGGAAATTGGCTCTGGTTCAGACCCCACTTCTGCCTGTCACTTCTTCTCACTAACATATGGTGCCATTAGAGCCACAGGCATGGGGGTAAATGTATATACACTCACCCTCACTCACTCACTCGCTTTTCAATCTTGTCCAGCGCAGCACATTGTGATACAGCCAGGAAATTCAATCCCGGCCTGTGGTCGAGCAGAATAAAGCGTGCAATTGAAGTGATTTCAAATAGTGCCATTAGAGGGGTAGAGTGGGCGTCATTACTGTCTGAGCTAGTGCTAGCTCACTTTCACTCTAGCCCTTCTTTTCTCTCCTTCATTTTCCCCCGGGTGGATGTCAAGGGCCTTGGATGTCATGTGAGTCCCTGGCAGTTCGGGTGCCAGCTAAAGATGTGGAGCCAGAGTTGGATGCTGAGAGATGCAGGGATTTTTGTGGGTGGCACTTGGACACTCCAGTCACCTTGGCAAGCTGCCAGAATGTTGTCTGTCTGTCTGTCTGTCTGTCTGGGAAAGGGAATCTGGTTTTTATATACCACTACCCTCTTGTCTCCAAGGCATTTCCGTCACTCTCAGGCTACCACCTGGCCATCGGGGTGCCAACATAGGCTCCAGCAGAGGGCACCTTACTAGGAGATTATTATGTCACCCTGTGGGCTTAAACGGACACCTCTACCCCCTGCAGTTCTCAAGGACTGGAAAGGTTCAGTACCAGAGTGCTGCCCTAACAGCATAACAACAAGGCGAGTAGGTCTAATGACATTATGGGGAAAGCATGACAGTTAGAGGACTTACATTTCACATCCCAACCAGTGCACCCTTGTAATTTCCCTTTGATAACATCAAATCTAGTTTCCTTCAAATCCATCAAGCATAAAAGGAAAAACTTATCCTGATCAAATCACAATACTCCACTGTCTTCCTTTGTAGAGGAGACGGTAAAAAAGCTCGAATAATGCTCTCATAAAGGCATTGCTAAAGAGCCGTGTTGTAGATTTTGTTTCAGTCAGGTATCACACCACAAATTCCAAGTCCAATTTGGGCTGCCAGCTTGGCACAGGGCCTTGGTAAAGTGGATTACTCCAAGAGACAAGCAAGGCACCACTGCTATGGCCTCTAGGAGGAGAAAGAGCTGCTGTGTTCATGAAAAAACAACAACAACAACAACAAAAAAAAACGAGTGTATGGAACAGAGCTTCTTCATTTTCCCTCCTCCTGACACCAAGGACCGAGCAGGAGGAGTAGTCCTTCTGAACCACAGCTCTCTCACAGAGGTTTTGGTTGTGCTGAAAGGGGTTTACTGTATGAAAAGCTCACTTACGCTTGTTTGCTCAGGCCAGGTTTGAAGGTTGCTGCATTTATGTCAAAACAAGGGATGCATGAATAGCAGGTTTTTCAGGTCAAGTATGAATACATGTTTTTTTTTGATACTTGTTGAAGCTAAATTTTCCAGTGTGTGATGCTTGATCGCCATTATTAAACACGAACTCCATCCAGATCGCTGTCGTTCCAGGTCATCTGTTCACTGTGGTGACAAATGCACACTAGACTTACCTCAAACAGGATCATTTAATATTGGATATCAGTATCATGGCATTTTTATGATTCCAACTATGTGTAAATGAGCATGGTATGATACTGATACCAGTACTGGTATCCATGCATCCCTGATTAAAACCAATACATGGAGAATCAATTAAGACAAGTTACGAGCTTGAATTTCTAATGCTATGACCCTCTTGGTAGCCATGTCCCTCCTGCTCGCTGGGTCTCTCTCTCTCTCAGCCATTGTACCCTCGACACCGAGGACTTCATGAGGAAAATCTGCATCTCAGATAGTCGTATTGGTTCTGTCTTTATGTCCACACGCAGCAGTGTCTCCCCTGTCCTCCACTCATCTCCATGGGTAAAGGATGAGTAAAAATGCCCGGGACATTAGGCACAGTGTGAAAGAAAGTGAAGCACTGGCGCTTCACAGCTGGGTTGGAAGTCATCAGCATGTCATCAGCGCTGGACCTTCACTGAGACCTCAATGCTGGGCTGAATGCTCCTCACATGGGGTGCCAGAAACATCAGCGGGAGCTTTGCATCAGCCTCGTACGATCACGTTATCACGTCGCGAGCCACGCTGGCCGTCAACGATGCGGCTCGTTTTCTAGACTTTTCTGCTCTGTGCTGCTTTATAAACTTATGAATAATGCAGGTGCTCCATGCACACAAAAGATTTCATTATAGCTTCTGTTATTTGTAGTGGATAAAAAAAAAATACTTGCAGTGTCATACATATTAAAAAATCAAACGGGGGAAAAGAATCCCCTCAGGCTCTTTGTTCAGCCTGTCATGCCTCGTTAGTTTCAAAATAGCTGACTTCCTTTTTCATCGCTCACCTTTATAGTTCATTTATCAGATGCGTTACCACACCTTATAATATTCCGCCTTTCACCTGCTGTCTTCCAGTCCTTTTATCCCAACTCTGATCTTTACTGTCATTTTTTTTTTTCCTTTTGATGTGATGCTTACAACAAATGTGTTTTTCATAACATCTAAAACAGGCCACGTTAGACATAGCCTTCTCATGGCCTTCTAACCTGCACTGACACAAATTTCTATTTCCTGAATCTTCTCTCACTTTTTCCCTATCTTTTTTTTTTTTTTTTATCTGTCCTTCATTTCCATTTCCGTGGTATTTCCCCAGGTCCACAGATATATCTATAGACAGATCAGCAAGGAAGAAATAAAGGGAAAATCCTCGCCTCAGCATTTCACTCGTCTCACTGGCCTAATAGTCAATAGTCAACAGAAGAAAGGAAAGAGAGAGAGAGAGAGAGAGAGAGAGAGAGAGAGAGAGAAAGAGAAAGAGAGAGCTTTTTTTTAATTACACAAAGCAAAAATACACAAAGTGATCGAGAACAATGAGGGATTGGGTGACGGGTTAGCGGCCTGGCAAAGAGTCAGCGTGCATGTTGTAGCAATTTCCTGCAAATTTGTTTTCAGATTTGGAATGCTTGCGTGAGGAGCAATTCTCTTTTTCACAAAAGGTGAAGGAGAACATGCCAGGACAGGTAGGAGATGCAAAGCTCCCAGAGGCGGTCCACCCTGCAGGGGAAACAGTACACTTGAGTGCAGGTTACCATTCTCTATGCACTACACTAAATCAATGACGGAGCATTCTTCGGGGCTCACAAAACGTTTGGCCCATGCAACGTAGGAGAGGAGAAGAATATGAGGAACTTCTCCAGTGCGCCTTCTAATAACAATTAAGTTCAACGGTTTACATCGAGGCTGAATCTACATTCAACCATGGACAGTTTAAGATGCTGTTAATAGGGACAGAAGATTCCTGGACGGTGAAATGGAGACACTTTCATGCTGATGTACTGATTACATTCCAGCCCGCATAGATCCTATATGCATTATTCTCCAGGCCTACATCCCTATTCTGGTATTCTGTGGTGTTGATGAACATCTGAAAGTTCCAGAAAGGTGAATCGGTCCTTCCATGGACATGACTCGGTTTTTTTCGGTCGATATACTCCCTTTCTTTGGATGGCCTCAGAAGAATTTTGGCCTCAATACAACCAGCACCTTCTATCACTAAACCGTAAACACCATCCTAACGGGCTGCATCACTGTCTGGCGTGGCAGATGCTCTCGTTGCAGCCGCAAGACTCTCCAGAGAGTGGTGAGAACAGCGATGAACATCACAGGCTACAAACTCACAGCCTTAAAGGACATCTACAGGTTGTGATGTCCAAGCAAGGCTTACCAAATTACAACAGACTGCAGGCTCATTTCCCCGGCTGCCATCTGGCAGGTGACCGTGGAGCATCCGTTACTACCAAGCAGGGCATTTTTTACCTTTAGTAAATTATTATTCTTTCTTTTTTCCTTAAGAATTAGTGTGACACAAACACTTTAGTTCGTCGGTCCCTTTCCATCTACGCGTGGGGTAAAGGCAGGCCAATATATTGTAGAAAGCAACAGATCAGTGATTGTATAGATATAAAGTGACCTGTGTGGTACGTGGACCTGATCAAATGGCTCGGTAGTGAAGGAAAGTCAAGGAAAGATATTCAGACTTGTTAACCTTGAAAAAAGAATGATGCATATTCCCACTGAAGGAACTAACGTCCTTTATAGAAACCGTGAAATATTTCCACACGGCAGACATTTTCCCTGTTAATCTGATAACAAAACATTTTTTTTGGGGGGGGGGGGGGCGTAAATCTTCACTGGCGTCCCAAATGAATACAGTTACCTGACGGTAACGATATACCTGTCCTATCTTAGCTAACTTGATACAAAGATAGATTTTATTTGACATTTAATTAACTCAGAACCCTCTCCGTTTATCTTGACAGAAAGGTCAAAACACTTTTGCACACAATTCTGTGCAGTCACAGTTGCACAGAGAAACACAATAAAGAGACAGATCAAGAGAGGGAGCTCCTACCTGGCTTGTAGGACATGCCTGGGGGGAAAAGGAAGCCCTGCTGGGCGGCGGCGGCGGCAGCCAGAGTGCGCTGGTCATGTGGAAAAATGGGGATCATGAGAGGAGGCATGTGACCCTGGACCTGCTGAACACAGAGAGAAAAGAGATCACACAAGGGCCTAACGCCGTTTGACAGCCGACATAACCCCCTGCCTTGTTCACAATACTTGCATCTAATACCCACCACTCACATGTAAGGACTCGGACATGGACACACACACACACACACACACACACAAACACACGAGAAAGCGGTTAAACAGCACTGGCTTCACATCTTCCCTTTAATCTAATAAAGTGGAAAAGGCCAGATTCATTGTGAAATTGACCTTTATTTGTTTTTACCTACAGAGACAGTGTCGTATTTTTTATTTTTTCCTTTTATAGACCAGACTTTACTCGTAAAGTGTTAAGGTTGAAGCGTGGGAATCTTAGCGCACCTTGCGGGGGGTAGGAATGACAAACTGTCATGACTGCAACTTCCTAAAGCAAAACAGTCTTTGCAGACCCATAATTGAGATTCTCTTCGGCTAAAGCGCGCCCTCAGGACGGGATCGTTCACGTATGGAGGACAGAGGACAAGATCCTGGCCGATATATCAGGCTCATTGTATAAAACTGAAAGATCGTATACATAGACAATAAAAGTGCAGGCATTCCCATAAATTCCTCCCAAAAACAAACAAGCAAAAAAAAAAAAAAGAAGCCTCTTTTTTTTTAGCCCTGAAGCTGAAAAGCATGGACGCTCCTGTCCTGTTCGAGGTATTTCATTTGTAATGTGACTCAACACTGGCCCATTAACCATCAAGATGTCTTCTCTGTTCTGTTATTAACCTTCAACATCTTTATCCTTGACTTTCTGCTAACCTGCCATCACACGCTACATCAGGACACATTGAGATCGTTGTGGGATCACTGTGTGCGTGCGTGTGTGTGTGTGTGTGTGTGTGTGTATTAATATTCCATGTGGGACAAAGAATGAGAGGAAAAACAGACCCAGGCGAAGCGAGACAAAGAGAAAGAAAGCTGGTATGTTTTGGGAACAAGCCACAGCAGCTTAGAAACCCATATGTTTGTAGAGCATTGGCTGGGCCCAATCTAGCTGTCATCCCCTGCTTCCTGAATATGCATGATAAGCTGCAGTCCTGCTACCGTGGGCCTGCGAGACTTAACGCCCAGCCGGGCAGGCCCACCTTGGGGGGATCCGACTGGAGAACGGGGTTAATAAAGGTCGGCCCCACCAAAATAAACACGTTACGAAGCGTTTCGCCGTTCAAGCCTCTTTAAAATCAACTCGCAATAAAAACTGGTCTGGGTGCAATTACTGCCGCAGCATTGGGGCATGAAATCAACCTGCTCCGTGCCACCACCACGATTTTATTTTTCTCCTATCCATTCTCGCTGAGGTCTGCGTGTGATCACCACTTTTATTTATTTTTTTCAACTATTGCCTTCCCCAAGCCTCTAATGCTAAAGCTTGGTTTCGCAACGCGTTCCCCTTTCCCCATTCCCCATACTCCCTTGGCGCTTAAACAAGTGTTTAAACCCATGATATTGATCTCAGAGAAAGAAATTTCTACTAAGCAAAATAAATAAATAAATAAATAAATAAATAAATTGCACTTTTCTGTTTGACTTTAAACTCCGGACCTGCAGATTTATCATTGTGCTGGTGTTAGACACCTGTTGGTAAAACTGGTTTTCTGGTTCATCAGGTGTAAAAAATGACTTTTTTTTTCTTTATTAAAAAAAAAAAAAAAAAAAAAAAAATGTGCTGAATGAGAAAGAAAAAGGAAACGGGTCCGTGTAAATGACCTCACGAGTCAGTGTTAATAACCATAATAACTTTTCCCACAGATGCTCAGAATATGTGCAAAATGTTTCGTTCTTCGCGATATGAAGTGCGTCTTAAATCCCATCCTGCAGTCTCCTGTCGAAGGTTATTAAGGCTGACGGCACACATAATCACCTCCGTCTTTATTCCTATTGGTGTCGAAAAAAAGAGAAAAAAAAAGAATTCGACATCTGCTCTTAAAGTGGAACCAACACGCAACTATTCTCCGACATGTCATCTCACGTCCAGCGACCGAAAACCTCGACTCGGCAGTACAGAAACACCTGATCCTGAAAACGACAATATAACGAAATCTACGGGACGTTCTTCCGTTCTAAAAAATACACCGCGTGATCGGAAAAGGATAAAAAGGAGCGACAGCAGGGGAAACATAAACGGGTAAAAAAAAGAAAAAAAAGAAAGAAAAGAAAGGATAAACTACCCTCCATTTGATCGCTTGTGATTTGCAGTAATGAGGTCTTTACATTAAACTTTAATTTACACACGGCACATCAGTGAGTGGCAAATCAAATCAGGGGCTTCAAAATAACGGGCTATTAGAGGAGGTTAGCTTTGAGGGTTGTCAATTAATGAATGCCGGGCGAGCTGAGCAGACAATGCCAGTATAGATTTAAAGATTATCGTTGGCAATTTGCTTTGACTGCTGATAGACAGAGAATGGAATTAAGTGCCTGCACTCAGACAGGCGGATTTTGATAAATTGCATATCGTACCGCATTTAGAGGGTTGATTATTATATCTTGGTGAATCTGTCTCTTGCTCTTTGTGTGTGATTTATCTCTCCTGCTGACTGCTTCCTGTCTTCCATCTCTCAATAAAACAGCCACCTCGTGGTGGACCGTCGAGGATACTCGACTGGAGTCACTATCCGATTGTTGATCTGCAGAAGCGAGCAGATGTGAGAGACGAGCAAGACGTGCTCCCGTCATAACCCCGCTCCTGCTCGGCTTTTGTTTTCCAGCCCGTCCCGAGCGCCGGGTTCTGCTCTTTCCTGCCATCTGCCCCCAAAGCTTCATTAAAGATACATGAAGGAGCCCTTGCTGCGACTTATGAGGAACAGGTGCTATTGTTTGTCCCTGAAGAGGATGTAACTCGCACTAGTTGGGGGAAGAACATCTGTGGCAATCGTTGGGAGATTCGAGACCGGGGTGTGTGGACCGTCTACACACGGACGGGAAGAAATGAGAGATAGAATAAAAGCCTTATCTTACGCTACGGTATGAATGTAGAAGGTGCGTGTCAAAAGTACCAGGTTTGTACAGAGGTATTTCTTGTTGTTTTTAAACAAGAAACCACAAAAATAGCGTAAAATTAATATAAACCTGGGATTTGTAGATGTACTATTATCGGAGCACCTCCTGACCAATCAGAATCCAGAATTCAACAGTGCTGTGCAGACATAGCTAGTTATTAACATAGTTACCGTGCTGTAAAAAAAAAAAAAAAAAACAACAATAAGAAACACTGTGAACTTGTCTTCACGTTCCATCACATAGGTTGAACGACCCCAAAAAAAAAAAAGAAAAGAAAAGAACCTGGCATGTGGGTTGGAGGAAAAAAAGCTTTGAGTAAATAGGAAGGTATGGATTAATCAATGTTGTTAGTGGAACTGTTGACATCAGCACTTAGATTCAGTAATGGTTTACAACAGAGGCTAATCCTAAGGTCAGGGAACACGGGTCAAGCCTGTGACACTGTCAAGGTAGCGTGCGCGTATGGAAGATATATGCTACTCTGCGTATGTGTATAGATATACAATCCCCAGGATGTTTACGCAGCGTATTTTCCGGACGTACTGTACGCAAGTCTGTATTTCCATATGTTTGGGAGCTCTATGAGGACGTGTCTAAGCCGTGATTACGCTCCGTCAGCACCCACGCTCAAGCTGGACCCAGGAGACACCCTTCTTCAGCGACAGGCCGAGGCTTTGGTGGCGGCGGCGGTGAGCGGGACGAGTTGTTTTAACACGTCCAAAATGCCTTTCAAATTTGACGAGATAAGATAAAGGGTGGGGAGTAGAACCTTTTCCCCGTCGATCCCTCCCCGCCTCCGTCACTTTCCCTTATGAGTTGTTAAAAAAAACGGCACGCACGCACTCACATGTACGCACTCGACGCCACGTGTGAAACTTCTGAAAAAAGAGCCACCGACAAGCGAGGCGAGTCCGAGACGTGACGTGCAACTGCGCTAATTCTTGTGAGGGAAAAAAGAGAAAGCTGGACTGAAGAATTTTAGCAGAAAAGAACAGGTTTTCCAGTGCTACTGTAAGCACAGACACTTTACACGTTTTTCCCCCGAGGGGCTCGGAGCTGCCCGAGCCTGAACGGATGAAATGAAAATCACCCTAAGGGATCCATTTTGAAAAGCCAAATGGATTCCAGTGGAGTTGGCAACCTGAGCTCGAAGCATGTGGCGAACGCCAGCGGCGTGAACACGGCCGCCGCTACCGTAGAAGCGAGCTCAGCAAGAACTTTCTGGAAGCTCACCAGGAAAGAGAGAGAGAAAATCAATTCATAAAACAATCCCAGAGATCCCGGAGCACATATTAGCCTCACATCGCAGGTCATTTATCAGTTCAAGTCATACTTCAACGTTTTATTATGTACCACATCTGTAGTGTGTGTGTGTGTGTGTGTGTGTGTGTGTGTGTGATTACCACAGACGATAATTTCAACCAGAACACTCCAAACTCACATAGCATGGAAGTCGAAGGGCAGATTTTGAAGTCTGTCTATTAACGTTTATGCCGAACACATGTATTTGTAGAAGTCTTTCAGGAATTAAGATATATTTCTGTAGAAACAGTGCTTTCAGAGGGGGAACTACTTTTTTCGGAGGAAGAATGTAGTTCCCGGTGGAATACCCCAAATGAAAACCTTCAGGAAAGTATAAAGCAACCGGAACTTCTTTGGAAAGTTGGAAAGTTAAGCTAAAATTCCATACGCACAGCTCTCTCTCATTTCTGTCCGTGGACACCTTTACTCCTCATGCAGAATGAATGAACGCGAAATTTGTGTTTCATAATCACGTCATTTAAACTGTGACTGATTTCAACACTGTCCCTTAGACGTCTGTGAGTAAGTGAATTTGGAGTTTGTTGTTTATTTTTACGTTCACTTGTCTGTATTCATACACAGGTATAAATATATTGTGATGCACACACACACACACACACACACACACACACACAGAGAGAGAGCTGTTATCAGTGTGGCAGGTATTCTGTGGGGCTGCTGACTGCTGTTTCAGTCCCCGATGGCAATCAGGGCGTGTGGATCGATACGGCTGAGTGGGACTTTGATCCCTCTGCGCAGGGCCAGAATTAAGCCCGGTTTTCCGCCTCCTTGCCGCCAACTTGTCGCATTGTTCTCTCCTGCGATACAGGAGACACCCCCCCCCCTTCCCGATCCATGGACACAGCTCTGGGTCAACAACAAAGCAGCTTTGTGTGGCACAAACACAAACCCTTTCCTCAAGCCTCAAGCCCACCGGCATCTTTAAGACTTTATCGACTTCTGAAGTATTTTTGGACTGACAGGTAAAAGATTAACATCTACGGGGGTTGAGCATGCTCACGATCCCAATCCGGCTCGGGCTACGTTTACACAGAAGAGACAGGCAAACAGTGAGTGTGTGTGTGTGTGTGTGTGTGTGTGTGTGTGGCACCACTAGCTGGTGCACAAAAGCTTGGACTGACAGCGACTAATGTGTCATGTGTCCCATGGTCAGTGTGTGTGTGTGTGTGTGTGTGTGTGTGTGTGTGTGTAAAACACGGGGGCTAGGTGCACAGAAACCAGACACCGCCCTGCTCTCGGCCAGACTCAAGGAATAACCAATAGACGACTTCTTGTTCCACTAATTCCTTACACAGTAAAACAAGCCCTCTTGGAAAAGTGCCATTCCAATATATCTATATTAAGTCCAGGGGCTGTTAAAAAGCAGGACGGCCCCCGTTCCCCTTCCTCGGACTCGACTTTCTCTCTCTAAACAAGAGCTGAGAACAACCATAACAAGTCCTAGGACCAAAGCAAATAGGTTTTATTTTCTTAATCGTGATTCAGGAATCCTTCCGAAGGAAGAAAATGAAGTGGTGCTTCTTTCAGAGGGTTAAAAAAAAAAACCGACTACATGAGTAAACGAGTAAATGAGGACAATCCAAGTACAAAGAACATGGAGGAGAAGTTAAATGTGATCTCTGTGTCTCTCTATGTGTGTTTTGAAATGTATACTTAAGGCGATTTCTTGTATCAGTCCTCCAAGAAGATGAAATGTCATTTATCTTTGTAAATATTTAAGCCAATTAGGTTTGTATTGCATATAAAATATCAAAGATGAGCCTAAGGCTCCGTCCTCGAACAGCTTCGTGCCCAGGAAACACGCACCAACACACCCTGCTTTCTTCATGTATCCTCGTGCTACGGTATCTGCGACCCCCTCCTGTACTATTTCACGGATTCACTTTCCCTCTCTACATTCCTCCCTTTAACCGCTGGTCACTGTGCCATCTTTGGCAGGATTTGTTTTCTTTTTTTTTATTATTATTATCCAGATTTGGAAACAAAGACGGCAGCGTTCTGATAACGCGCGCTCATGAAATTACGGCGGAGATACCCGTGAGGATTCGTTCAAACGGCATGGGTAATGAGGGCAGAACAGAATGAAAATAAATAAATAAATCCGCATGCGAGTCTGGGGTCGGCGTCATAATCCCTGTAAAAAAAAAAAAAGAATCTTTTTATCCATCCCAAATCCATGGACATGGATAGTATGAGAATAAAATATGATCTTGATCACACATGTAGAGACTATCTGAGACGTGGTTATCAAAATGAATTAAATAATAATAATAATAATAAAAAAAAGTAAGAATTGTTGTGTAAAAGCTAAGGAGCTTGCTTTATAGCTAATGAGACTTTATCTAGAATTTGATGAGTGTTGATAAAAACGTATTTCACCGAAGGAGTAAACATTTCGGGGGGAACGTAAGCCCAGCTTTAATTCACGTTATAAACACAGTGCTGTTGAATTCTGGATTCTGATTGGTCAGAAGGTGTGGCTTTTTCTGGTCTATATTAATGTTAGCATTTCTACAGTAACAGCTCATTCACAGCACGGTGGACGCTCCACTAATAGAAACGTAAGGAGACATTTATTTAACTTTTACGGAAGGAGTCTCCAGTGTCAGCGCTTTGCAACAGTCAGAGGTATAGGCGTAACTGTTCTCTGACATCTTCGGGACAGCATCTTGTGATTATTATTATCACTCGTAATTTTACTACAACAGCACAACACTCCGGGGTTTATTCCGTACTTATCATATGTTTGAATTTGTTTTTGTTTTTTTTGCTGTAATAACGACGTAAATGTCCTTTAAAACACGCCCGAGCCACAGGAGTCATTCGCAATCATTGTGAAAACAATCCTCTCGCTTTCTGGCCATCTGTTCTTCAGATCTCGATTCGCAAAACACACGTATCGGCTCGTCCGGGCGTCCTCCAAGCTTTCAGGAGCCTAATGAAGAAACGTTCTTGCGTTCTAAGGCAGGAGCGAGGGGGGAAGACGTGGAATCAGGCCACACAATAATCTAATAAAGGAGCCGCACAGAGAGCGGGGAGAAGCGCTTCCTCTTTCTTCCTCTTCTTCCTGTGGTCCAGGGGGGTAGAGACTGAGCCAGTGTCCTCACAATTGCCTCCGAGCAGCTGGGGCCGGCACAAGAACAACAGAGGCCGTTCTGTTGTCCAGCAGAAAGCTGAGATTGTTGCGCTCAAGACTTTATTGCACGCACATGAGCGCAGCCGGGACCCGAAAACGCACTCGAATGTCATGTGCACACCAAGTGACGGGGTCGGAATAATTATGATTTTTTTTTTTCAAAAAAAAAAAAAGAAAAAAGGAGAGTAGGGAAGGGGGGGGGGAAAAAGACAACAATTCATCGTCTATGAAAAACGGACGAAGGACAAAACGGGCCATTCATTGTGTTCGGCGAGGGAATGCTAGGACTCTCGTCTGCCCCGTCCGAAAAACAAAGCAGCCCTTTTTTTGTGCCGTGAGGCACAGGGGCTGAATGCTTTGCTTTGCCACCCTAGCCCTAAGAAAACACGGGCCCCCTTTCTAAACTGCCGGCTGGACACACACAGTAGAGACTATTAATGCCTCCCCCACCCCCCCACCCCTCTTATTTTTCCAGATCTGTGTGTGTGTTTGAGTGTGTGCGCCCGCTACGGAGGCTGAAGGGCCGTGTTAAAAAGCCAACGCAAAGACAAAACAGTTTGCTCAACATTAACTGAGAAAACACAGCGAGGGAAACCGAGTCCACTCGACACTACAGGATCTGTTCGCTGCCAGATATTTACCAAGCGCTCACTAGCGCTTCAAAAAAAAACCCAAAAAAACGGACTCGACAGGTGGTCTCGAGCCCCAAACAGTCGCTGCTTTATACCACTTACAGACCTGACCTACAGCTTTATCAGCCACGCACTCGAGACGTCTTCGCGTGACGCGCGATTGAGACGATTTCTTTTGTTCGTTCAGAGCTCGCGCAACGCCGAGGCATATGTTATCAGAAAAACTCCGAAAATCCTTCACGTGACTTATTCCAGCTGCACCCAGGTGTGACTTCGCACGTCGGAACTGTTCATGTGACAGCCTCGACAGAGTGCCGAGCACCTTCATTAGCACGGCTTAGCTGCCAAGGTGTCGGGACACAATGCTCCGCTGTTAATTACCAGAAATCCTGCAGAGGACGGACTTACATCTGTTTACTAATGTGCACGGCGGTGTCATGAAGCACAGATACTGTTCCCACCCCCTAACCATCATTCTTTTCCTACAACAGCAAGTCCCTGTGTGTTTTATTCCTCTTATACCACAGTTATTTTCCAACCATGGCACTTAAAAAAAAAAAAATGAACGAATTAACGAGCAACACATAGTTACATTTAATATTATGGTACTTTTGTGAAACGCGGTACACCACAGCACTGTTGAATTCTGCCATCTGATTGGTCAAAAGGTGTCGAGTAATTCTCTGTAACAGCAGTGCGGTTTATATTAATGCGCTTGGTCTAACACGTCATCGTTTCTACTCAGCTCGTTCACGAGGCGGACGTTCCACGAGGAATAAACACGACTAGAATCGCAAGGAATGGCTGATCTGAGAGGAGGCATTTATAGAAGGAGTCTCCAGTGTCAGCACTTTGTAACAGTCAGAGGTAAAAGCTGTAACTATATCTGCTGTAGCGTAAGTGAGAACAGGAACGAACATGTTAAATATAACCATAAACGGATAAAAAAAGAGGGCAGTGGACTCCTGATCGGAAGGTCGTGAGTGCAAATCCCAGCACTGTCAAGCTGCCACTGTTGGGCCCTTAAGCGAGGCCCTTAACCCGCAACTGCTCAGATGTATAAAATGAGATAAGAAATGTAAGTCGCTCTGGATAAGGGCGTCTACTAGATGCCGTAATTATAAATATCCTGGTAAAGTGCTGCGGTGCGAGAGGAACAAAACACTCAGGAGACGTGCTTGGAGCGGTAACAGTAACTCTCTCTAGTTCTTCTCGAATGCTAGGTCGGTATTTATACTCCTGACTTTAGAACTTGTTTAAACGACATTAACCGTTCCGCTTCCATCCACTTAGCTTAATTTCAGAACCATCACGGCTCTTTGCTGAGGTTGTAGCTTATTAGGCCCATTTTTGTGCGTCATTAAGTTTTAACACGGGGGCTCTGCGAAAGCTTTATTGTTCCAATTGCACATGACTTTATTTAACGTCAGCGTTTATTCTGCTTCCTGACAAGAAGTCACATTTCATAACTAATTAAATTGATCCTCAACTCAATCCACCCCCTCCCCCCGCCACACACACACACACACACACACACACACACACAACCTCTCCAACCGAGCAAGCTAAATGGAATTATTTGTATCCAAGTGTCAATATATTAAATCAAAGGGGGCTAATGAGTCGGGTCACCGCTTTCTTTTATCTCTGCTCTCGCGTGCTGGGATCTTCATCAGCTAAAGCCTCTCACTAAATGGAGGATGAGGCTGGTTCAGGCTCCATCGCACTGGGCTCGAGCCAAGTGCATTTGATGAGACTGTTATGGCTCTAATCCTGCTAGGAGAAAAGCTAGCATAGTGCACTTTGTTAAAAAAAAAAAAAGAAAAAAGAAAGAAAAAAGAACGCAGGGCAAAAAGCGTTCTCGTTCCCTCTCGCACACATTCCCACACTCGTTTCCTTCCTTATTACACTCTATTTGCCTGATAGACAATGCTAATTGGCAACACATTCTTTTTTCAGAGCGGCTTGTTTTCGGCATTGTCGGCGTATGAATAGGGACTTTAGCATAAGAGATCACAAGAGCGCTGGGAGACAACAGAACACATCTAGCAAGAGGCAAATTAGGAGTGTTATCTCTGTTCAATTAGCCACCCCTATATTTATCTAGAAAAAAAAAACACACACACCAAAAAAAAAAAAAAAAAGAACATGGAATAATTCAACACTAGTCTATACAGTGCTGGGCGAAAGAATGTGAACGAGCGTAATGAAATACCGCTGTTCAATCGCTGTTCACTGAATTAAAAAGTCAAACCAAATTGCTCAGGGCTAAAGACAAAGCTGCGCTAATTAGCTTCATCGAGAGCGGCTGAATAATAGGAGAGCAATATGATTGTTAAGTGAAGCGATCCACAGCTAAATATATAAATAAATAATGATGCATTGCTAGGGGGGAAAAAAGCCATGCTTTCTGCAGCGTTTTCTACGTTTCCTAGCACCTTCGGCCAGGCCGAGCGTGAAAACAAGGAGCTAATTTAGCAGCTCGGAGAAGCCAGCTCGTACAAATGGCGTTCACCTGAACAATGCGTGATTGTGCGACCTCGTCAGGAGCCTCGCTTCACGCCAGGACAGAAAGGGTGAAAAGAAAAGCTGCACTATCCTTTTCTCTCAGGAAAAGATACACGTATGAGGGCCACAAAGGCCTGGGTGTTTAATTAGGCGGCTCTTTGGGGCTGCGGTGGAGGACAGGGTTTCTCTTTATTAAACTCCCTCTGTGAATTCTGTCACTGGGCCGTAACACTGTGTGTGTGTGTGTGTGTGTGTGTGTGTGTGTGCGCGAGAAGGAGAGAGGGAGTGGAACGCTCGCCGAGAACACACTCCTGTTATTCCGATATTCCTCAATCGTAAGACTTCAAACCAAAAACCCCCTTTCCATCTCTCTCCTACTGAAATTTACTGCTAACGATTCCTATATAAAGAACTACGGACGCGTTCATAACGAATTCGTAACGCACGACACGACAGGTCTCGGTGTGTTTATAACCAAGACATACTACAGAGTGTCTCTGACACGTTCACCACTTATAATAACCGCATCGAGGACGATAAAACGACGATAAAACGCAGAGTAACGAACGGCTGACTTACGGCAGTTATTAACAGACGCAGAGCAATAAACACTGAATAATAAACGCTGTGTCGTATGCATGATAGAAATTTCCAAATCCAAATCGGATCGAAATGAGATTATTACAACTTCAATCAAACGTAGATCGAACGTTGCGCTAGGTCGGTCGCTGGTGGGCGTGTCCTATCTTTACCGTCTTCACTGACGGACGCGATGGATTAGCACCAGGCTAGTGTTAAAAACCCACGCGTGACTAAATCATACGTGGCATAATTTTATTCGGCTCTGTTTATATCCGCCGTGATATCCTTACTAATGTCAGCGAGTCGATTTTAAACGAAGCTAGCTGCACGACTCGGGTCGTAGCGAAGACGAGCGAGTTACATGTCGGAAAAAAAGATGTCGCGTCTGTACAGCAGTACGTTTTAGGTTTTTATCACGTCGGGTACAATCCCTGGTTGCCGGCGATAGATCGTCAAGAGAGGGCAAGAGATCGTCAACATACTGGATAAGTGCATCGTAGGCAGGCTTTTTTTTCTCGTATAGCTAGCATGTGCCGCGGCGCTGGTGGCTGTCGTGCATTGCTAGCGATGAACTCTTTCTGCCGAGTCTGCTCATTAGCGTGACGGCGTACACTAGACTTATGTCACGGAGTATCACCTGGTATGAGATGCTGGTATGAGGGCTTTGTATCGGAGCAGCAGATAGACACGTGTTGTGTTTCTTGTGTGGATATTTTTTTTGTGTGTTTCTTGTGTGTTGAGAGCAGAAAGCTGTCTCTGATTAACCCTTTAGTCTGACCCCTGCTCCCACTTCCTGTCCCTCTCTCATGACTAAACCATTCTCTCAGGGCAGCCTCCCAGTGGGCCTGGGGAAATGGCACACATATGAGAGAGATCAACCTCACACACACACACACACACACACACACACACACACACAGAGACATATGCCTGTCAGCTCACAGGAACAAAGCCATGTCCTGGAGGCCCTCTAGTCCAACTGGTCCCTCAGTCTGTTAACAATACTTGTACACAGACAGAGATAAATGCACACACACACACACACACACACACACACTCGCACGCACACAGGTCTGCAGAGATTCTCTTTATTTTTATTGCAGTCTGTCTGGCACCGGCGTGGAGGTGGTTAGTTCTGTATAATTAAAACGAATCCTTTATCTGGGGGGCCGCGTGTGTGCAGTTATTATCATTTAACCCTTGGAAGCCCCCTGCTGCTCCCCCACACCATTTAAAACCACATGAGAGGAAAGCTTTTCCCGCTTTGAAGTGAGCACTGACAACAATTTTCGCTGGAACCGCGCACTCGGCACTCGGGCAGCAGGGACAGACTCGAACCCAGACACTGAAGTCAAATCTCAAACCCACCCGGCGTTTCCGTGACCTCATAATCCATCGTTTACGTCTACGTGTGGGGGAAAATCCTATTCATTTACTTCCTTTCATTCCGGACAATGCAGCCGACCGATATCAGATACGATCGTGACGTTTATCGTTAACGTTCGTCCGCTGTTGTATGGATTATTATAACCCGACGACATGTTTAACGGGCTCCTCTCGGACCAGAAGGTTCTCGTGTTTGTCCCACTACGGAAACACGTGATGGTTCTCTGCAGAACCTTTCGCTTGAATATTGTTTCGTTCATGTCGCTATTAACGAACAGCTGCACTAACATCTTGTACCGTTCATCCTAATCACGAATTTTTCATTTTCACTTGTGTATAATCGTGCAGTATAAATCGTTTTATTCTGTGTGTAATGTTTAATCCTTTGTGAAATATAAAGAAAGATTATTATGACCATGAGACAAAGACGTTCCTCTTCAGCAGAACTGCAAGAACGTGACCTGTGTTCTGGAAAGCTTATTTTCTCATTTTATACTAACGGCAGAAATGCTGATGCGCCGTCCATTTCGTTCAACTAAAGGAGATGAAGTGACTTGGACGAGTTGAAGGAAGAGGAGAAGAGTAGGAGAAGAGGAGGAGAAGAGGAGGAAGAGGAGAGGAGTGGGAGAAGAGTGGGAGAAGAGGAGGAAGAGGAGAGGAGTGGGAGAAGAGTGGGAGAAGAGGAGGAAGAGGAGAGGAGTGGGGGAAGAGGAGGAAGAGGAGAGGAGTGGGACAAGAGGAGGAAGAGGAGAGGAGAGGAGGAAGAGGAGAGGAGTGGGGGAAGAGGAGGAAGAGGAGAAGAGTGGGAGAAGAGGAGGAAGAGGAGAGGAGTGGGGGAAGAGGAGGAAGAGGAGAGGAGTGGAGGAAGAGGAGGAAGAGGAGAAGAGTGGGAGAAGAGGAGGAAGAGGAGAAGAGTGGGAGAATAGGAGGAAGAGGAGAGGAGTGGGGGAAGAGGAGGAAGAGGAGAGGAGTGGAGGAAGAGGAGAAGAGTGGGAGAAGAGGAGGAAGAGGAGAAGAGTGGGAGAATAGGAGGAAGAGGAGAGGAGTGGGGGAAGAGGAGGAAGAGGAGAGGAGTGGAGGAAGAGGAGAAGAGTGGGAGAAGAGGAGGAAGAGGAGAAGAGTGGGAGAAGAGGAGGAAGAGGAGAAGAGTGGGAGAAGAGGAGGAAGAGGAGAAGAGTGGAAGAAGAGGAGGAAGAGGAGAAGAGTGGGAGAAGAGGAGGAAGAGGAGAAGAGTGGAGGAAGAGGAGGAAGAGGAGAGGAGTGGAGGAAGAGGAGGAAGAGGAGAAGAGTGGGAGAAGAGGAGGAAGAGGAGAAGAGTGGGAGAAGAGGAGGAAGAGGAGAAGAGTGGGAGAAGAGGAGGAAGAGGAGAAGAGTGGAAGAAGAGGAGGACGTGAAAGGCAACGTGAAGAAGAGTCGAGTGGATGTAAAACACAGGAGCTGAACAAACGGCGTCTCTGTCCACATCTGAGCAAGACATGATCACCTATAACCCTACTCTCTGTGTGTGTGTGTGTGTGTGTGTGTGTGTGTGTGTGTGTGTGAGACAGGTGCTATGATGGTGGGATTCAAGGCTACAGCTCATGAAGATAAGATCCAGAACAACGTCTGGGGTATCCTTCTTCTTCTGTGTTAAGGGTGTGTGATGTGTGAATACATGCATATGAGTTAAGGCTCTCCACCTGTGTGTGTATGTGTGTGTATGTGTGTGTGTACGTATGTGTGTGTGTGTGTGTACATGTGTGTGTGTGTTCTTTGTGCTCGTGTCACCTCACCTCGGATCGCACCGTACCAGCCCCAGCGTGCAGGAATGTATGGCGCTGTGCCAGTCAGAGACTCCAGGCCTGAAGTCTAAATCAACCTGAGACTAACGCAGCTGGGGCGAGTAGTTTCACACACACACACTACACACACACACACACACTACACACACACACTATACATACACTACACACTACAGTAACAGCATGTCCCCGAGTGTTTTATTCCTCTTATGCAGCAGCGCTTTGCCAATAATTACTATTTATTTATTTATTAAAGAACGACACGTCGTAGTCTGACCTCTGTGCCGTAACTATAGAAACGACTGCTGTTATAGAACATTAAATCAACACCGTCTGACCAATCAGATTCCGGAAGTCAACGGTGCTTTGGGAGAAATAATAAAATAAATATAAATCTCTTAAACCAACAGGTTCGGACATAACGAGTCGATCAGGGGAGGATTCCAGAAGCTCATATATACATATATAAATATATATATATGAGAAAAAGGAAACGCTGATGATCGCAGCGTGAGATGTGAGGTTTGTGTTTAATTGCTCTGTTTGTTCGAGTGTGATGTGATGTGAGTGATGTGTGTGAAGTGATGTGAAAGTCATGAGGTTTTCAAGGCGAAATAAATGCAAGGGAGTGAGTTGTGAAAAAGGAAATGTCACGTAGCGATGTAATCCCAACCACAATCCACGCTGTAATCCCAACCCCAACCCACGCTGTAATCCCAACCCCAATCCACGCTGTAATCCCAACCCCAACCCACGCTGTAATCCCAACCCCAACCCACGCTGTAATCCCAACCCCAATCCACGCTGTAATCCCAACCCCAACCCACGCTGTAATCCCAACCCCAATCCACGCTGTAATCCCAACCCCAATCCACGCTGTAATCCCAACCCCAATCCACGCTGTAATTCCAACCACAATCCACGCTGTAATCCCAACCCCAATCCACGCTGTAATCCCAACCCCAATCCACGCTGTAATCCCAACCCCTATCCACGCTGTAATTCCAACCCCAATCCACGCTGTAATCCCAACCCCAATCCACGCTGTAATTCCAACCACAATCCACGCTGTAATCCCAACCCCAATCCACGCTGTAATTCCAACCCCAATCCACGCTGTAATCCCAACCCCAATCCACGCTGTAATCCCAACCCCAATCCACGCTGTAATCCCAACCCCAACCCACGCTGTAATCCCAACCCCAATCCACGCTGTAATCCCAACCCCAATCCACGCTGTAATTCCAACCACAATCCACGCTGTAATCCCAACCCCAATCCACGCTGTAATCCCAACCCTAATCCACGCTGTAATCCCAACCCCAATCCACGCTGTAATCCCAACCACAATCCACGCTGTAATCCCAACCCCAACCCACGCTGTAATTCCAACCCCAATCCACGCTGTAATCCCCACAATCCACGCTGTAATCCCAACCCCAATCCACGCTGTAATTCCAACCACAATCCACGCTGTAATCCCAACCCCAATCCACGCTGTAATCCCAACCACTATCCACGCTGTAATCCCAACCCCAATCCACGCTGTAATTCCAACCACAATCCACGCTGTAATCCCAACCCCAATCCACGCTGTAATTCCAACCCCAATCCACGCTGTAATCCCCACAATCCACGCTGTAATCCCAACCCCAATCCACGCTGTAATTCCAACCACAATCCACGCTGTAATCCCAACCCCAATCCACGCTGTAATTCCAACCACAATCCACGCTGTAATCCCAACCCCAATCCACGCTGTAATCCCAACCCCAATCCACGCTGTAATCCCAACCCCAATCCACGCTGTAATCCCAACCACTATCCACGCTGTAATTCCAACCCCAATCCACGCTGTAATCCCAACCCCAATCCACGCTGTAATCCCAACCCCAATCCACGCTGTAATCCCAACCCCAATCCACGCTGTAATCCCAACCACTATCCACGCTGTAATTCCAACCCCAATCCACGCTGTAATCCCAACCCCAATCCACGCTGTAATCCCAACCACTATCCACGCTGTAATTCCAAGGGACAAGAAAACAGAAGGGGCTTTTTCTTTTAGAAATCTTTTTTTCCTTATTTTCTCTTTCATTCGATTCCTGACAGCTGGATTTTGATTCCCAGATGTGATCAGTGACATCATCAATAATGACTGAAACACAAGGGGGGAAAAGGTCACTCTTTAACTTCAGCCAAAACAGTACTCTCTCTCTCTCTCTCTCTGTTTCTCTCTCTCTCTCTGTCTCCTGCTCTCTCTCTCTCTCTCTCTCTCTCTCTCTCTCTCTCTCTCTCTCTCTCTCTCTCTTGTTTTCAGCACTAATTAACTCAAAGCTGTTGTATGTTAAGGGCACTGGGCATTTTTAAGAGCAGAATCTAATGAAAACAGAGTCCCAGTGAACTGCATTAGTGAGCTTCCTCCTTCTCCTTCTCCTCCTCTTCCTCCTTCTCCTCCTCTTCCTCCTTCTCCTCCTCCTCTTCTTCCTTCTCCTCCTCCTTTCCAAATCATCCTTCTCTTGTCTTTCCCTTCTCGCTATATAAATATTAAACTTAGACACATTTTGATAGTACTTCAAATAAGAAAAAAAATTATAGACGTTGTGACCACTAAAGAGTCGGGGATCTAGAATAAGCTTTTTATCTATCTATCTATCTATCTATCTATCTGTCTATCTATCTATCTATCTGTCTATCTATCTATCTATCTATCTATCTGTCTATCTATCTATCTATCTATCTATCTGTCTGTCTGTCTGTTACATGTTAATAAATCATTGTTATAAGTGATATAATTGTTGTTATTATGACTCGCCAAGATGTCATGATTATGTATGTATGAATTATTCATAACTAATTAAATTGCCAATGGTGAAGAATCATGAATTTATCCACTAATTTATCTTTGTTTCTATGATTCTAATAACTTATAAAGGTGTACTTACTGCATGTTTATTTTATTTCATGTTATGAACAGTACTTATAATACATCATGTTTATTCATATAGGATCGTTACCATAGTGATGAAATATAACATGCTTTCAGGTCATTTCCGTAGTAATGATTATATTGCTTTAGGAACGCAGAAAATACGTCACAGCTCGGTATAGTTACCAGGAATATTCTGGAAATGGAGATGGTTTAATATCATACTTAAGTTTTATGTCATTTAAATGCTGTCAGATTTATTTATTTATTTATTTATTTATTGTCTTTAGTCACGGGTCATAAGGACATGCAGATACACGGAAAAGTGTAATATTGGGTTCTTCACACTTTTCTGATAAATGGTGGTTATATCGCTTGTGATTTTGGACAAGAAGGGACCCGAAATACACACTGTGCGTGTGTGTGTGTGTGTGTGAGAGAGAGAGAGAGAGAGAGAGAGACAGATGTTGGGATTATAGACAGGTGCTCCGTCCCCTCTTGATCAGTTCAGGTCGGTGATAGAGTCCTTTCTCCCAGGAAAGTGCACTTGAAAGAGGTTTTACTGTCTCCCTTTAAATCCCGCCGCTCGACTCCGGGCCACGCAAATCAAACGCGGGTTTCTCTTTTTTCGCACCGACACATCAGAGTAGGAAGCGCGTGGAAAAAAGAAAACAGAGGAAGGAGGTGGGAGTGAGTGAGTGAGTGAGTGAGTGAAGATCTAAAACACTGTACAGTTCTACAAAGGCTCTCAAGGCCATGGCGAGTTGTACTGTCTTTTATTTTTTTATTTTTTTTTGGTGCGTGTGTGTGTGTGTGTGTGTGTGTGTGTGTGTGTGTGTGTGTGTGAGGAGGGGGTTTCGTTTGAAGTGCAAGACAAATGTAAAGAGAGATGTAACCTGAACTACGCTAATCATTCCTGGCTGTGATGTGCGTCCAGGATCTCTGACACGGAGTGAAATAAAGAGAGAGACGTGAAGGACGGAGAGCAAAGAAAGTGTGTGAGTGAATGACTGATGGAGAATATAGTGCAGTTTTTTGTCTTTTTTTCTCTCTTTCAGTCTTTCTCTATCTGCCTCTCTATCACACACTCAATCCTGAAATGTGCTCATTAATAATTGCCAAAACTCTCTCTCTCTCTCTCTCTCTCTCTCTCTCTCTCTCTCTCTCTCTCTCTCTCTGTCTTCTTCTCTGTCTCTCTCTTTCCCTCTCCCTCTCTCTCAAGACTGACTGACAGCACTGAGCATTATGTTTTTGCACTAGAAGAGAAAGAGGGATGAAACGGAGAGGTGGGGAAAGCAGTACCTGTCTCCACTGGCCGAGAGAGACTGAAAGAGAGGGAGATTAAATGAGAGAGAGAGTGAGGAGGAGAGCTTTTCCTGGCACAGCTAACACCCTTAGCACCCTTGGCTTTCGTGTGTGTGTGTGTGTGTGTGTGTGTGTGTGTGTGTGTGTGTGAAGACCTTGACCGCTGCCACCAACCAGCTTGTGTATGTCCAGACCGCTCAGACCGGGTGGTCCACTAACCTTGCTCAAAGGAACAACGTATACCACACACACACACACACACACACACACACACACACACACACACACACACACACACACACTGGCACCCTTGTTCTTCCTCTTATCCTCTCCGTATCACCATAAGTGCTGCTCATGTAAATACTTTAAACTCAACACTTACTTAAGACACCTAATAATTATTCCAACTGATATTATTGCGCTTCTCGTGTGTGTGTGTGTGTGTGTGTGTGTGAGAGAGAGAGAGAGAGAGAGAGAGGGAGAGCGAGAGAGACAGAGATTACCACAAACAAGAAGTTTGTCTTCCAACAATACATTTTTACACGTGATATCTGATATCTGTCTCTATCAGAGGTGGAACTGCTTTTCTCCAGACAGGTGAGTTTATGGAGTTGGGCTGTGTGTCTCTGATGGCGTAGAGATATGACAAACCCTTCAGGACGGTGTACAGTAACTGGAACTACTTTCCAGCGTTGGAAAGTTGTATTAAAGTCCATAAGAACAGTTTCAGGAAGATATTCCTCACGTCTGTCTCATCTGAACGCCGACTCTGTTCCTCTGGAACGTTTGCAGGGCACATTTGTGTTTCATACTCGCATCATTTATCCATTTATTACCCAAACCTAGTCATCTGCCCTTGGACTTACCCCGGTGTGAGTTCGGAGTGTTTCTGTTCATTTCTCAGTGCAGGAAATTGTGTTGAAATTCTTCTCCACACACACTCACACTACAAACAGCATGGAGTATAACAATGGAGCACTGATTCACTGAGGCTCGTGAAGAGCTGGGGGGGGGGGGGGGGGTAAACTTTTGAACAGGATGATCGATGTAAATTGTTCTCATTTTGTTTAGTATTTCCATTTAGTGCTGCCCTACAGAAGCTACGTAAGATATTTACATGTTTCCCGGAAGACAAAATAACGACCGTTTATACAGTTTGATCATCCTGTTCAAAAGTTTACACCCCCCTGACTCTTAATGTATCGTGTTGCCTTCTTGAGCATCAGTGAACGTTTGCGCCTTTTGTAATGGTCGTGTACGAGTCCCTCGGTCGTCCTCGGTGTGAAAAGACGGATCTGGACGTATCATATAGCCGCTGTCAGAAAGGGCTGAAATATACAGAAGATGCTGGAAAAGTAAAGAACGGGCAGGTGTGTAGATTAACTGCTCAGGACAAACAAGGGACTCGTCGATCATCCAGGTAACGACACACGGTATTAATAATCGAGCGTGTGTAAGCTTTTGAACTGGTTCATTTGGGTAAATTCGGGTATTTTTGTGCCTCGTGGACTATACGTATACATCTGCTACGTGAAATAGCTTCTTCAGGGCAGAACTAAATACAAACAAAATGCAATTTTAATGATTCCTCTTGTTTATTTATTTGTTTATAATTAGTAACATTTTGCAGATTCTGCAAGGGGTGTGTAAATTTATGAGCACAACTTGTATATAGGAGAAGAGAAAAGGCACTAGGTGCTTTCAGGAGGTTTTGTGCATTTGAAAGGTATTTACGAAGCCTCAGGGTGTTTCGGCGAAGAAGAAAGGAAAAAAAAAAGACAAGCAAAAACAACAAACACAGCGAGGTGTTATTCGGCTCCGTCACAGTCTTTCTCGTCCTGTCATTTTCTTCGTTAATTGGCAAGTGCTAATTATTAGCCGATATTTATGCGACCAGCTCGGCTGCTGGAGCCTAATTACTGATGAGAGTTATGATGAAGGACAGAGATTAGACGAGATCCGACACCAAAGGCCTACTTCGGCGCAATTCTTGAGACACTTGGATATATGACAGATACACGTCTGCGATATTGTACGTACATAAACACACACACACACACACACACACACACACACACACGAAGCCAAAAAGGAAACACACTGACCTGAATCTGCTGCTGAAGGAGATTGATTTTGTGCTGCTGCTGGAGAAGTTGCTGCTGCTGTCTGGCGATCTGTGGAGCACAAGCGTTTCTCGATTATTGCTCTCGCAAAGCACAATTCAGGAACGATCGGCTGTGACACCGTGGCATCTTTAAGCCTCAAACAGTCTGATCTAATTCAGTAAATGTAATCTCTTCCTTAATGCAAGGCAGCGAGGCACTGCAGCAATTTTCGTATTGTGTGTTGTAACATTAACATTTCTAAATAAATAAATAAATAAATACATCTATGACGTTAGAATTAAAATGTTTATTTCACTGTGAAGAGACAAAAAGTGTTCGCTGGAGATTCATTCTTTTAATCGTTTTGAGGAGTTCCTCTGCGTTATCTTACGAATTAGGGGCAGGAACGGACCTTCTGCGTTTTATGAGTTCAGATCGTCCTGAGATTTTTGTTTATGAATATTAAAAAAAAAAAGTTGTTAAAAATGACAAGAATACAATTTTGTTTTCACTACAAGTCAGCGTAGTGTAGCGTCTGATATGTCTGTGGTTATATACAGTGTGTATGAGATTATATACGGTGTGTATGAGATTATATACAGTGTGTATGTGGTTATATACAGTGTGTATGAGATTATATACAGTGTGTATATGATTATATACAGTGTGTATGAGGTTATATACAGTGTGTATATGATTATATACGGTGTGTATGTGATTATATACAGTGTGTATGAGATTATATACAGTGTGTATGTGGTTATATACAGTGTGTATGAGATTATATACAGTGTGTATGTGATTATATACAGTGTGTATGTGGTTATATACAGTGTGTATGAGATTATATACAGTGTGTATGTGATTATATACAGTGTGTATGTGGTTATATACAGTGTGTATGAGATTATATACAGTGTGTATGTGGTTATATACGGTGTGTATGTGATTATATACAGTGTGTATGTGATTATATACAGTGTGTATGTGGTTATATACAGTGTGTATGAGATTATATACGGTGTGTATGTGATTATATACAGTGTGTATGTGGTTATATACGGTGTGTATGAGATTATATACGGTGTGTATGTGATTATATACAGTGTGTATGTGATTATATACGGTGTGTATGTGGTTATATACAGTGTGTATGAGATTATATACAGTGTGTATGTGATTATATACAGTGTGTATGTGGTTATATACGGTGTGTATGTGATTATATACAGTGTGTATGAGATTATATACGGTGTGTATGTGGTTATATACGGTGTGTATGTGATTATATACAGTGTGTATGTGATTATATACAGTGTGTATGTGGTTATATACAGTGTGTATGAGATTATATACAGTGTGTATGTGATTATATACGGTGTGTATGTGGTTATATACGGTGTGTATGAGATTATATACGGTGTGTATGTGATTATATACAGTGTGTATGTGATTATATACGGTGTGTATGTGGTTATATACAGTGTGTATGAGATTATATACAGTGTGTATGTGATTATATACAGTGTGTATGAGATTATATACAGTGTGTATGTGGTTATATACAGTGTGTATGAGATTATATACAGTGTGTATGTGGTTATATACAGTGTGTATGTGATTATATACAGTGTGTATGAGATTATATACGGTGTGTATATGATTATATACGGTGTGTATGAGATTATATACGGTGTGTATGTGATTATATACAGTGTGTATGTGATTATATACGGTGTGTATGAGATTATATACGGTGTGTATGTGGTCATATACGGTGTGTATGTGATCATATACAGTGTGTATGAGATTATATACAGTGTGTATATGATTATATACGTGTGTATGTGGTTATATACAGTGTGTATGTGGTGATATACGTGTGTATGTGATTAGAATCATCACTAATTGACATAGGTTTTTCAGGAATACATGCAATACATGGCCAAGCACGTTGTAAAGTAGGCGGAGCTTAAATCCGTCGTCGAAGTCAAATCACTACGTTCCAGATGATGTGGTGGTTACAAAATGAACGAAGCTTTCTGTGAAATGTACATGTTGCTGCTGGATTCTCTACATAGTTCATATGAAAATCATATCAATACCTGATATGTCGCTCAGACAGGTGCTGTGATTCGTTAGTCTTGCGCCGGAGCTACGATATTAACGTAGCCGATGAGTCGTTTAAATTAGCGTACAATTTCACCATATTTGTTCCTATTATCCTCATTTCCTATTATTTGCGATTAGCTTCGTCGTTACTCTCAGAGTCAAGTTCGGTTTTCCGAACTTCCGGATTCTGACGCGTTATTCCGGTCCTTTCGCGAGGGGCGGGACTCCTAGGCGTGAAATACACTAACACACCACACACTACGTTTCTGACTCGAGACAGTTTCGTGACAGTGTTAACGGTAGAAGCTCTGCCGAACACACTTTATCCACACTTTCCTAACACTAGCATTGTAAAAACTGAGCTGTTCATGCTGCCACCATTGATCAAGCAGAAAAGACGACTTTCTGTGGTTTTTCTTTGTAATAAAACTGCAGTTAAAGGTCCACCGCTGGGAAATGACAGGTATTTAATATCACACACACTCTGATACTAAACCGTTATCGTCACGCTGTGACCGCAGAGCTTAGACCTAACACTGCGTGTGACAATTTATCGTAAGAGGAAGCGACGTGATTGGCGTGTTTACGCAACGGAGGCGTGGCTGGCTCGGCTCTGTGAGCGGGCGGGGCTTATCAGAGCGCCCACAAACACCCCCCACCCTCTCCCCCAAGGTATCGCTTCTTTTCTCCCTCCCTCCCTCCCTCCCTCCCCATGAGCCACCGCGCCTCGCTGAGCCTGACAGCCGAGTTTTAAGTGTCATTTAATTTTCATTTTCAAATATAATTACAAAGTGTTCACTGTAAGATATCACTCGTCTGCAAATGTGTCAGGATTAATTTGTGCCGGCTCCTTCACGAGTGTCAACAGTTAATTACTGTGTCGTGTCTAGATGGCTAAATGACATTCTAACTTAGGGCCGGGTAGCCTCCTCCCTCCCTCTCTATCTCTCTCGCTATATCTCTCTCTCTACACATCTCCCATCCCCTCCACCCATAACTGCCATTTTCTTTCCCCCCTTAATGAAAAGAAAACATCCTCGTACACACCAGCGTGACAGTAAATATAATCCCAATATACCAAAATCACAGAAGCATACAATGCGGCTCCCGATTCCCATAAACTTTAAGTACCGTCTGAATCTTCCACCACATCTATCCGAGATGAGGCCATCTATCTATCCGAAGTGCAGGCAGACGATTTGACATCGAGATATGCCTATTAATCTATGTAATGTATTGAATAGGATTTCTGTGGGCTAATTATTATGAAAAAAAAAGAAAAAATTAAAGGGCTGGGAACGGATCCTTTCCCTCGACGCTGCCTCTGTCATTAAAGCAGTTCATGAGCTGTGTTAATCTGCTGATTTCTTTAATATGCCTCATTTGCCTGATTTGTGCCTCTGATTTCATGCTGAGATTGATCTAATAGGGATGTCTTAGAGCTTCTGCTTTTCTTTTTTTTCTTTTTTTTTTACATAAAAATATATATATATACAAAAAAATCTATAAATTATAAACCAGAAGTAAACTGCTTATTCTTCCCCATATGCCGAGTGAAATCCGAGGTGAAAGCCATGCACAAGGTCATGTGCATTCAGCGTTAGAACAGCATAATATCATATTAATTTGATTTCTTCCTTTCTTTGAAAAGGCGAGTAATTAAATTTTTATTCTCAATATTTCTGAATCGACTCGCCGATTGAACGCGATAAATCAGCGCCGCGCGGCGAACAATGCCGCAAAAAAAAGGAGTTTGAGGTTAAAAGGATGAAACCCGGTTGAAGACGAGAGAGAGACGGTCTGGCACGGGATGGGCAGAGCAGAAAGAGAGGAAGAGAGCTCACTTGTTCTTGCTGCTGTCGAGCCAGCTCCATTTGCTGCCGCTGCTTCTCCATCTGCGAGGCCGCCAGCTTCTTCTGCTCGTCGTGGGCGGCCAGGAGCTGCTCTCTCAGGCTGATCAGCTGTGTGATCATCGTCGAAAGCTGCCTCTCTTTCTCAGCCAGACTTTCTGGAGTACCTGGAAACAGAAACAAGACACCAGCGGTTACTCAGACCCTGGACTCGTACACGGCATGTCCGTACACACAGGTTCATATCCGTGCTAGAACGCTCATGGCAGTGTGAAACCAGAAGACATGAGCCTGTTATCAAATCAGTGGGCTTCACTCGAGATGCTTCCAGAAGTAAAAGACCGATGGTAGAAGGAGATGAGACCGAGTATTCCAGTCTGCACACAAGATCGATTCTGGGCTCGTTTAGATGTTTCATTTCACACTCAAAATTCCTTCCAAACCACAGGTCAAATATCTGGGGGTGGAGGAGGTTTAGACCCGTTTTAGACAATGCGTACATTTATGCTATATATATATATATATATTTTTAACCCCTTCAGGTGAAGTTCCTCGTTTATTAGTTGTAGTCATGCCTCTCAAAGACCTTTTCTGCAAACCACCGCGTGCCTTTCTCCGGTAATATGAAACGTTCAACCAATCCTGTTATTTGACACCCGGCTTTTTCATTCCCCAGACCAGCTTGTTCAAGTGGATCAGAAATCATTTCCCTGCTCCAAATCTACAGATCTCTGGCTTTGTGAAGATACAACAAAGCATCTGTTGTGCATCTCGCCTCATTATCCTTCTCAAGGAGCTTGTGAGATGAACAGAGAGCCAGCAGTTTCTGACCATCTTCTACTCTCCAGCTTTTTACCTTCGTCTACACATAATCGCATCGTTTAATCCATCCCGCTTCCTTATCGACACACTGGGAAATCTGAAAATAATCTTGGGTATCAAAGACGGTCGTATAAATCGGATCCTGAGCCAATGGGTATATTTGTCGGTTTGACCTGCTGACAGACGACGGTTAACGATGCTGATTGGCTGATATGTGTATGAGCAGGAACGGTGGCGTAAACGCAAGGAAACGTACGGCTTGGGAATAAAGTGCTGCGTTTGAAACAAAGCAAGGCTGGAATTCTGCTTGGTATTCTGCAAATTCTGAACGTAAGTCCAGGGGGAAACAAGCAGCTTGCTGGAATATTTTATGCCGCATTGAGTGCTGTTGCCCAGAGGTGAGCCTAGATGTGAGGACAGGCTCATTAAAGTTCTTGCTCCTTGATGATATCGAGCCAAAGCCACAATAACTCCTGTTAGAGGAGGAATGACGGTATAAAATGAGTGAAGGTGGCTGATTAGTGGCAGACAATGCTAAGCAAGCGCATGTGTGTGTTTGTGTTTGTGCAGACGTGCCGCAAGGCCAATTTAACGACTGCTCTCCATTCTCATTAAGGAAGCTTCAGACACAAACACTTTTCCTGAGTTTCTCCCTAACAGGGTCACTGTCACCTCAGCATTGTCTCATTATTTCTCTTTCAGACGCCGACATCAAACACAGTCTCATTACTGAGCATCATTACAATCATAGAAAAAGTCAAGTGTACGTGTATTTGTGTGTGAGTGTGTGGTATGTGTGGGGTGTGTGGGCGGGGGTGCGGAGTGTGGGGGGGGGGGGGGTTCGGCGGTCGGGCAGGACGTCTTCACCGAGTCCGTCTTTATTTGTGTGTGAGAGCGCCGAGGCAGTCCTGCTGCACCTCTATCTAATCAATGCTAAGTGATCCATTCATTGACTTACACATGGACCGTAATTGCTCGTGAGACGCTGGACAGTAACTCACTTTCTACTAGCGAGCTCGCCCCGTCCTCCTTGCTCTTTTTTGCCCCTTCAAGGGTGACATGCTGCTGTTTCTGCACATTTACAAAAGATACGAGTTAGACCGAGAGAACCGCTGGAGGACGAGGAGGAGGAGGAGGAGGGGGTTTACAGGATAGAACAGTACAGCTCGCTCCTTAAATTCTTTCCTGGGTGTCGTCCTGTATTTCATCGTCCACATCTGTGTCGAGTTTCTCCCCGTGCGTTCCCTGGGGCCTTGCTCCAGTTCAACTATTTTAATTTGACTAAACACCTGATTTATTTTATCTCTCCGATGAGGAAGGTCATTTGTCTTAATAGGGCCTGTCAACCTCCAGCCCCCATTCAGAGGTGTTCTCTGGCAGGATTCGAGCCAGCACTGCAATGGATAGAGCGAGAGCGAGAGAGAGAGAGAGAAGTGGCAATTCTCCATTTATCCTCACTCTGAAAAAGAGGAGAAAGCCCCCTAAAAAGCATCCATTCATAGCTGCCGTGTGTGGTTTTTTTCGATGGCCCTGAATCAACTTCTTATTCAGCTCGGTGCACTTGTCGTGAATGGCTTATCTGTAAAATTGATACATTTGGACACCGATTTTATTAACCTTTGGCTGGAGCCATGAAGGGCTGCATTTAGCAGCATGCTGCTGTTTGGAAAGGCTACTGCACGCCCAATACACACACATACACACACGCTTTGTCGGTCGCGTCCACACGTAGACAAGAAGATGTCAAAGAGCGCAACCCTATACCTTTCTCCATCAGGAAGCTTTTAGAGGAGGAGTCCGGATAAGAATGGAGAATTGGAACGAAACATCTGCTCACGTCACAGACCTCCTGCTCATTTCCTGCCCACGATGGAGCTCGGGTGTTGTTGTTGTTGTTGTTGTTGTTTTTTATTCCTATTTTGACCACACTAAAATGGGTATTTTTAACCACACTATCCACAGCAATCATTTAAAAAGGCTCATAATGTAAAAACGCTGATGTTTCTCATCCAGTGCTTGACCCGCCGACTTCTCACACGCTCTCTGGCACATCCGACACGGAAAACGTGCTAATCTGAACATCCGCGCGATCTTTTCGAGCTGGGTACGAAGCTGTGTGCATTTCTGCACGCACAGGAGTAATAGATCCAGGTAGCAACTTCTTAGCACTTCGCACCACTCCTCGCTTCACTTCACTGGCTCCCGGTTCACGTTAAACGTTCCCTTATTTGTTTGTGACGCACTTAATGGTCTGGCCCCACTTTATCTTGTTGAGTAACTATCACCCTGAGGTCTTCCTCACAAAGTCTGTTGGCTGTTTCAAGGTCACGATTTTAAACTCGACGGTGAACCGGGACTTGCCTTTTTCACCCCCAGACCCTGGAACGGCTTACTGACTGCTATTAGACACGCCCCTTCCTTTTTGGAATTGAGATTAAACTCTACCTGTACATGTCGCCATTTATTCAGGTCCAATATATCTATCTATCTGTCTATCTATAGGTCTTTCTACCTGGCACTTTGGTTGCTATTTATTGTTTTGTGTTGCTATGTGTCTGACTGCTGGTTTTATCTTTATATTCCTCTTTATTTCATGTACAGCACTTTGGTCAGTGCAAGTTGTTATGAATCTTAAATCAGGTAGCATGTGCGCTTGCACAATGATTGCTTCAATATACTTCCTATTATCACTGCTTTTCCGTTTAGAATGAAATTCTCGAGTTAATACGTATCGGTTGCTTGACTGAAGGCCCGTGCATGTTTCTGTACACACGTATGACTATGACCACACGTGCGTTACAGGTGTTCGTTGTTTAATAGACGTGTCAAGAAATACAGAGATAAAGAAGATGGAGAGAGAGAGAGAGAGAAAAATGAGCTCGAAAGGGTTCAGTGCAGGGGCCGTGTGTTGGGGAATGCTGCTTTGCCCAAACACTAGAAGCATACCAACAGAGCTCACATTGTTTCTCAGTCTCTTCTCAATTGTACAGGACTGAGGCCATCCCCCTCCTCTTCCCTCTGCTCCTACAACACCATAATAGCAACTGTCCGCCTTTCTACTGTCTCCCCATTCTGCTCTCGTCTTGTCCTCCTTTCTCAAACTTCTAAAAGGCCCGGCTTGGGGAACATATTCCTGAAAGCTTGAGAGTTATATCCAAGTAACTACTTTGTCAAGCTGGTGTTTGGAAATCCAGTGGAATGGATAGAAAACAGGAAAACCTCCATACAGCGAATTCCCATATACAGGCTAAACTACACTGTTTACGTGTCTACCCCTTAATAATTAAGCATATGGCCCACCATATGTTTCTGTTTCCCTACATACAAGTGCAATCCTTCCAACTCCTGATTATGGGTCACTTATAAAATGCCAGCACATGTTTTATTGGACAGGGCAGCATGCGGAGGACAGAGACGATGTCTGCTGACAGAGAGGCCAGCCATGCGTATTGCGCAGCTCTTTAACAGCAGTGGGTCTAGACTCTCTTGTAAAGGTGTCTCCTCTCATCATCTTTCCTGGAAGGAGACAGTCTGGTCAGGAAGCCTCCTCGCGTTTAAAGACGGCGTGTTTCTAGGACGCGAGTAATGCTTTGTGACAGGTTAAAGGGGCGGTTGAGTAAAAACATACCGATGCACGTGAGGGCTGAGAATTACAGAGCAAGAAGCTCAGAGAGATACCTGAGCTGGACGTATGGATTGGTTAAAGTCCTGTGAGAATGCCTGGGGCACAGTTACCTAAATCAAGGATCCCCACCCTTACTTGTCGCCAAACCCCTGACCAGAAGACACGTCCACACGATGAATGACAGAGAGAGAGAACCAAAGCAACAGAGACCCCACTGAACAACTGAACAAGGCGGGTGGGGGGGTGGGGGGGGGGTTCTGTCAGCAAAAAGAGGACCTAAAGGATAAAAGACACTTTGTAGGGGTGCGATTTGTTCTGTCCAACAGCTATTCTCTCAACTCGAGCCTCCCCCTCTCTTTTCCTTTTCTAATCAAGCAGGCACTAATTTGAGTTCCAAGTCCTGCAGCAGGGAAAGAGAAGGCAGCTTGTAACTTTGAACGGTCCCGAGTGAATGAGAAAGATAAAAGCCTCGAGCACACACACAAGAAAAGAAAGAACGAAGAGGGGAAAAAAAGGGACGTTAAAAAAAAAAGAATCACAAGGCTCCCTATTCTCTTCCCAGTCTTTGGTTAGGACAGCTGAGCCATTATGACTACATGTGAATGACTTTTTTTTTTTTACTCCCCAAAACGTCCCAGCACTGGAATTTCTTTGTCTCTCCATCAGTCAGCCATTGTGGATGCTCCCCATATGCTGCGAGTCCATCCTAAGTAAATTAGGAGGCCTGTAAAAAGCAGCGATTGTGCCAGGGCCGAGTCCGGACGTACGCTGCACATAGCTGACGCGCCTGATGTGGCTGGAAGCTCGGAGATCGGGTTCTTCCACGTGAGAAAAAGGTGTAAATCGAAGCAAAATACAATGAATTTTTTCTTCGGTTTTTTTTAGCCCTGTCACACACTTAATGAATTCACATTCACAAGCTTGTTTTGTTACCAAAAAACTGGTAAAGATGTCAGAAAGCTTGACGTTACGGGTTTACCTCTAACTGTTACAAAGCGCTGACACTGGAGACTCCTTCCATAACTATTAAATCTATTAATACAGAAAACTCCACCATATCTACAAGTGAACACATTTTTTATCTGCTTATGTGCCAAGTCAAGGGGAATCAGCGTGAAGGCTGACGGCTTGCCAAATCTCAAATATTACAAGAATATTAAAACAGATTCTAAACAATAATAACATTTGGATTTGCCCAGAATAAAAAAATAAATAAATAATAGGATCTCCAGGACATACACCCCCCCCCCCCCGCAACACACACACACACACACACACACACACACACACACACACACTCTCATGAGTGATACGGCCCTAAAAGTGCTTTCCTTTCCCCCTGAATTGAAACAATACGAGCGACAGCTGTTTTACCTGGCTGGCAGCCCCTACGCGATGATATAAAACCTTGCTAATCCTGCCAATAAAACTTCATTAACAAGCTCGAGCATGGACGTGCTACCGCATGTCAGCATATGGCCCATGCAAGCCATCAATTCAAGAAAAAAAAAAAAAAACATTTCAAAGCTACGCTTAAATGCAGCATGAAAGCTAACAGCCTTGCCGGAGCTTGACAGAGGGTGGAAGTCTTGTTGAACTAGCGACAAAGACGACAGCGTAGACTTAAACACTTAAACGCAATTAACTGAGCTTGCCAATGCAAATAAGGTTCTGTGCTAGCTAGCATGATTTGGGTAAATGTGTGAACGTCCTTGTTTATTATGCGTTCGTGAGCCGAGGACATGGAAGGGGTTAGCACGAGGTGCGTGTGGAACGATCCCACATGTGTTCAGTTCTCCAACATTTGACTAATTAGCTCTTAAAGCGAGGTGCCCTTCATGGAGCATTTTTATTTCCTGTTGATAATTAAGCTAGCGCTAGAATCCCATACGAAGCCTTCACTGGTTTAGCGCTTATCCCGAACCAAATCTGACGAGACGAATCCATACTCGGCGTCGTGTTTTGGTGCTCGGACTTGGCCGGCATGGAGAGGCCTTGAACGCGAGCATGTGTGCCACTTTTCTTTTAAAAAAAAAAAAAAAAAATTCGCTAATTCAGCTCGGACAGCGATGCCTTGACATCTTCCTGCTTTTATCACAGAGCGGGTCCCAAACCTGGCCCCAATTCAAGGCCTTGATAAATAAAATAAAATAAAATAAACCCCTCAACACTGACTAGAAGAACAGCTCATGTGATTTGATCTGATTGCCTCTGCTGATAGTTAAGTACTTCAGTCACAAAGGATTTGTGTTAAGACCAGACGGCTTGCATCTAAGGTTTCACTGCGATGTAGGAGTTGAAGAAGGAGGACATTTGTGACCTTGGTGTTTGTAATCAGGGGATCTGAGTGTGTGGACAGGATCAGTTTTTTCCCCTCGGGTCTCTGTCTTAAAGGAATAACGCACTCCGTGTGGTGCTGTTATAGTAAAATAATGAGCGACAGGGCGGCGTGATGAAGCAGGGTTACTGATACCACTCCAAAGTCCTGAAGTCTCTTATCCCTCTTATAGCATTATTATTATTATTATTATTATTATTAAAGAATAACATGTCATTTTTATCCATTTATAGTTACATTTAAAGTTGTGGAATGTCTGTGAAACAAGTCTCACATACATTACAGCAGCCTCTCTCTTTTTCCTCCCTACTGAAGTGATTATGAAGATGTCGGAAAAACGCTGAAAAGCGCCGACACTGGAGACTCCTTCCAATAGTCATCTCCTTATAGAAAACGTCGCCTTATCGACAGCTACACACGTTATTAAATCTGTTTCTTATTACTCGAGCCTCCGCCGTCCACGACTTGTTACTATGGAAACGATGACGTATTAAAAACGACCGTATTCGTGCCTGTAAACCTGTGAAGAAAGGTTTGGACCAATCAGAATACAGAGTTTGACATCGCTGCGGTATAAGCATGTAAACACAAGCTGCTTTTAGGCTGAAACGACGCCACCCAGAACACCGGGTTAAAAGCGAGCGTTTGTCGGGTAATCGGCTCACACAGAGGCGCGCTTCTAACGTGTGAATTATTAAGCGATAGAGTTTCACCGCCTCTGAGAAATGAGACCGAGGGCCAGACAGTGTGCACGGAAGCCTTTTTTGGATGTGCTTAATAAATGAAAATATTTGCCCAGTAAGAAGGCTTAAGCGTGTGTCTGGCAGTCCGGTGTCCGTGGGGGTGATTTTCCTTTGGCCGGAGCGGTGCGTATGCGTGTGCGTGTGTTTCCGCTGTGTTTGCGAGGGTTTTCAGTAACACCGTGTCAGAGAATCAGGCGAGGCAGAAAACAAGGTGCGCCTTTCTGCCACCCCAACACCACACGCTAAATCCCTCAATTCATTAGGAGAGCAACGGAGCACGGCTCGGCCGGCATTCATCTCGCAAATGTGGCCCAAAGAATAATAATTTACTGTAGCTCATATTTCACTTGCGTACATAAGGCCAAACAGTTTGCCTATTGAGAAAATGCAAAGCGTGGCACTTCTGAATCGGGCGAATGGAAGAATATTTTACAGTGGGTGATGGGGTGGAGGTGATTTTTTTTTCCCCCTCCTCCCCCGCCCTCTCTCGCTCTCTCTGTTATTTCTCTATCAGGAACAATGCCTGAGTAATGATGGACGCTTCTCCTAGAGATTTACATTAAACTGTGTCCTGATTTTAAACAAGCACTTCGTAGAAAGCTAGAGATTAGTAGTAGTAGCAGTAGTAGTAGTAGTAGTAATAGTAGTAGTAGTGTATGAAAAAGTTTTGTATTTGTATGCATCCCGAATTTGAAGGTAAGTTGTACTATAAACAGCAGGCCCATAGATTGTAAACGTTGGTCTTTTCGACCAATCAAATGTATTGTTCTTCGATCTCTACACCAATCAGAATCCTGCTCATTCAGCAACGTGTTTGTGTTCACGTTTTTAAACCATACGAGTCAAATTTCCGTTCTCAATAGCAGTAACGGGCCGTCAAGAGTGCTCAACATGGTTCATGACAACACAATGAAACTAATCCGTCTGCTGCAGCGGCTCTTCTCTCCATCCTGACACGCCGAACTCGGGCGTATGGAGTGTGTATTAGTAGCTGCTGATCCGTGTGCTCGGTTTCTCTCTGGGCTGCGCTGTGGCTTGGCCTCGCTCCAGACAGCCTGCCTCTCCTGCTCTGTGGTTTTGTTCAGCAGATCTTGACTCCGCTTCTCACCGTTCCTCCTGACTGACAGCTAAAAAGCTCAGGATGAAAACAAACACGTCGCTCATGGAAAAAAAAAAAAAAAAAAAAAAAAAAACAACCCATCCACAATCGCTTCATGTGCCAGATCTGGCCTCGAGCACCGACCCTCTGAAATGCTTTAGAAGAAGAACGAGCAGAGGCTCTGTGTCTGGCGTCTGGAGGATCCTCCCTGCGTTTAGCAACATTTTTATCTTTAGCTAGATTTAGCTGTTCTTGTAGAGTTCTGGATTGTGATTACTCAGGAGGTGTTGATTGGTTTTCTATAACAGCAGCTCTGACAGCTCTGAGGAGATGTTTATATGTAACGTTTACAGAAGGAGTCACCAGTGCCAGCGCGTCATAAGAATCAGAGGTAAAGCCGTAAGTTCTTCGGGACCGAGGGGTTTACGCTTCTTTGCGGGTTCTCGGTGACGTGCGTAACAAGCGGGGCGTTTTTATTTGTTTTTTTTTTGTCTTATTAAGTTCAAGAGGGCCACAGGAACGACACGGCTGAAAAGATTAAAAACGATTAAAAAGATTAAAAAAAACGAATGTTAGCGCACCTAACGTGTCGGTGGTCGTTTTCTGTCGATCGATTTATAGTACCACAGAGATCGACTGAACTGGAGACAGAAGTCCAGGAAAATGTCTTGGTGGGATCATTTTGTTGAGATACAGTGGAGAGAGCAAGTCCAGACACATCTTGAGCTAATCCAGCTTATCACTCCGGCGAACTCTCAACAGGTTCATCGGGTGCCAAATAATGTGAATATACAGACGGTGCCAGACAGCAGTAGGAGTAGTGATGGCAGTGGGAGGGACCAGTGGAAGGAGTGGGAGGGGCATACTCACTCTCCCCTGTGAATGACAGTGACACTGGCCTATCGTGGGTGTCTGTGAGCTCACGTATGCAGAACAGGGCGGATAGTGCTCTGTTCCTCTGAGTGTGTTACACAGCCACGTGGTGCAGCAGGAGCAGCAGTTCAAACAGACGGCTTCATGTGTCTTGGAGGAAGCACGTGTTAGTCTTTGTATGAGAGAGGAGAAATTGGGTGGGAACTGGCAGGTGACCAGTTTGGGGGTTCGGGGGGAACCCTTCATGCCATTCACTTTGAGAACTGTAGCTTTCAAAGAAAAATGAGAGAAATGCAAGATCCCCATTTCTTTCGTCTTTTATGGAGTGCTTATTTACGGAGGAATTGTTACTTCTTTGGTCTTCTAGCCTCACAGAGCAATTTCTGCACAAAAATCCCAAAGATTGCCGAAAAGACAGTCGAATACGTTTTTTTTTTCCGCCTTCAGACGTTTCTACGTTACGTTTTTAGTTTTTTTTTTAAACCTGAGAAATAGCGAAACTTTTATTTCAGAAACCGCGGGACAAAAGGGACAAACAATGAGCCGAACACGGAGCGTTTCCATCGGCGGCGAAGTGAATGGCGCGGAGTAGGGAGGAGAAATAGCAAGGCCAGGCAGGCAGCCGTGGCTTTTCATCCTCGTGTCATCCTTTATCTGGCCCTCGTTCCTATTCATGTGAACTTACAGGCATGCGTGGCCTCCGTATTGATTTTTTAACTCGACAATTAACGTGGTATCTGATTTATCATTGCACTTTAGATCTTAATCAAATGCCGTGCGTGTGTGTGTGTGTGTGTGTGTGTGTGTGTGTGTGTGTGTGTGTGTGTGCGGTCTACGTCCGTGAGTGTTTTTTTTTTTCTCTTCTTTTCTCAGCTTGGTGCCTTTGTTTGTGTTTTAATTAAGCAGACCTTGTGTGTCTCCCCAACCCTGAGCTTCCCTTTTTAATTGCCCGCACTTACATCGGGTCGACTTCAAACGCACCAGAGAGACATTTTGTAACGGGGGAGCACAAAGCAGCCCTTTGAAATGTCTACAGTCATATGAAATGGCACGCTAATTAGAAACCTTAGGCTGCCGGTGTGATATGAAAAGTAGCTCTGTCTGTTTTTTTCTTTTCTTTTTTTTTTTTTCCCATCTCCCCTTCGTGTGTGTGTATGTGTGTGTGTGTGTGTGTGTGTGTGTGAGCTTAGAGTGGACGCTTCAGAGGCATTTTTCTTTCTTTTTATTATTATTCCCCCCACCCCCCACCCCCCATGCCTTCTACCTGCCTCTACCTTCGAAAGTGTGACCTCACACCTCCCCCTTCCACCCTTTCCGTCCTTTCTTTGCCGTTTATCAAACACACAAAATGCCCTGTAATTTAAAAATATCTGCTTTCAAAAGGGCTAAATCATCCCCCTGCACCCGCCCGCCATTTTCCCCGCTGCACTTTGATCTACGGTGGCGCACACGGTGGGGAAAGAAGGTACAATGAATTTTCCATGACATGATTTACACGTTGGGGATTCATTAAGGTTATTGCCGATGAATACACTTATTAGTGGGAATTTTCCTTCCTTTCTTTCTTCCTTCCTTTCTTTTTTTACTATACAGAATAAATCTAACCTAATCCGAAAATCATTCATCGCGACTGGCGCAGGAGTAAAACGCACAATGGCTAATGTTAATACCATCGATTCTCTGATAAAAAATTAATAAAACAATTGAAATGCTTGCAGGAATGTTGACGAATCCAAGATGGAAATATGGAGTGCCTGAGGGTGTGTGTATAAAATAAAATAAAAAATAAATAAAATAAACAGGGTGTTGGTGGGACTAAAGGGGAAGAAAGAGGAGGAGAGAGAAACGGAGAGATAGCGATTAAGGAGGGAGGAGAGCGGAGAAAGCTGAACGCTGCAGCGTTATCAGAACGCTGGTACTGTGCCTGCTGCTGCTACATAAACACACGCCTGTAACAGTCTGTGCTAAGACCTTTGGCCAGGGGAGAACAGGAAAAAAAAAACAAGACGAGAGAACAGAAGCTGATCCTCAGTGAGACAGATGAGAAGGGTAGAACATTACAACAATTTCTGCTTCTCTAAAGAGCCTTTTTTGGTCCACAGTAAACTCCACGCCGTCTGTGGAACCAACAAACATAGTTAAAGATCCATCCATCAAAAGGCTCGTAAGGAAACCAGTAAATGATTCATCTACTGAATCACTCTCATGGATCTTATATCACATCCAGAGTTTTTCGAGTGTCTGAACGGAACCGTGGTGCGTTCTCTGCCTCGGTGTGAGGTCCTTCAGGCAGGTGAGAACACCCGGGTCCGAGCGCGTCCGAGAGAAGCGCGGATTCTCGCACGGACGCTGAGTGAGAAAGTCATTCGACTCTGAATCGACTCACTGCGGGAAGTGAATCGAACATGGTTGTAACGCTGCAGAAATGCCATGTGTTCCAGAGATGTGGAGAAAATAAATCATACACAAGAGAGATGAAACCGCTTATTTATATCAACTGTACGTGTGCTCGGGTGATTTTTCTGATCTCTACACACACTCGTGGAACGTTTTCTGTCGTTTCTGACCGATGTACGAACGTGTTTTGAGGACGTTCTCAGCTCTACACACATCTCAGACAACTTTTCACTGCGAAAAGTGATGTCCAGTTTGAGACCAAAGCAAACTGTATAGTAAACGAATCAAAAGAATCAGACTCAGACTTCGACTCATAGATGTGAGAGTATAGACCAAGCGCTGATTAGATCCCTGAGGGGGGTGGGGGGGGGAATGTCTGGATTTGCAGGATTTCTAATCACTTTTGATTTAAAAAAAAATTTTCAAATTGAAAAACTCTCCGTTTTGAAGCAAAGCAAACTCACCTTGTATTTCTCCCAAGAGCTCGCTCGTGTTCAGTCTCTCCATTTTCTCTTTCCAGTCTTTAGAAAGCAGTTTTTCCATGCAGGAAGTTTCTGGAGAAAAAAAAACAAAACAAAACAAAACGTGAACAGAGGAAAATGTAAGTCATTAGCAGTAACTATAATGCGTACAGATTTCATCCATAAACAGAGACACGGTGAAAGATGGGACGAAATTCATGAAGAAAAAAAAAAATATGTGGCATAACATAAAATAACGGAACATAACAGGTCACATGACCTAGAATTCAATTCCACCGAACGAATTCATTTTAGTTTCATGAAAAAGAACAATCCTTAAGGGTCGGTGTCTGTGCTTGTCTGTTTGGAAGTAGAACACTACTATAGAGGGTTTCCCTATCAAATGAAAAAGATGTAGAAGCTAAGAGCCTTTAATTATCCAATGAAACCTTAAAGAACCCTCGGAGAACCTTTTTTCCCCTCAGAGAGAGAACAGAAATTATATTCAAATGAGGTTTGTTTAAAAGAAATCTTGATATATATATATATATATATATATATGTATGATGTATGTATGTATATTCTAACACGTTAGAAATATTTTAAAAACTTTCTAAACACGTTTTTTGTTTTGTTTATTTAACTAGTGTTTTACTGATTTAGTTTGTCAGATATAAATGATATATCGTGATTCCCGTCGTGTATCATAGAAACGTCATCAGGTATCGAGTTGATCAAGTATGATATCGCCCTGCCCTAGGTGGTGAAGGCTTAAAAAAAAAAAAAGAAAGAAAGAAAGAAAATGACTGGATCATGAGAAGAAAAACCGAGCAATAAAAGATTAAAGGAATCAAACCTACCGAAAATAAACATTAGGCTTAAATGATAATCCGTAACGAGGCGGCGTGTCGGAGCGAGGACACGGAACACGGTTACACAGACCCTAACAATAACCTCCTGTAGAATAAACACAGCAGGGGCAGGAACTGGATTAAACGTTATAAGAAACATTATATTCACGTTAATGAACGTGTAATACGTGCGTCACTGTGGTAACGTCCATCCTCAGTGCCAAGGTGAAACCGTCCTTCCTTCGAAACGTGAACGTAAACGCGGTCAAAACGCAGCGGAGCGGCGAGACGCGGCGCTGGACTTTCATCATAATTAAATATTACAATGCTTTGAAGGGGATAAATACATTTATTTTTCCTAGAATCATATTATTATTCCCTATTTCATTTTTTAATTCTTTTACAATCGAAAACGTTTTATTATGCTATCGATGCGCATAATATCTTTTCTGTCTGTTTTTAAAAGTTTTTTTTTTTTTTGGACAAAATGACATTTTCTGAATTTTCTTCCCTTTTTGTTTCGACTGATGTTCGACTACACATGACCTTACTATTTGTTTGTTTGTTTGTTTGTTTGTTTGTTTTTTGGGGAAATAAAATTGAGTGAGCTATTAACAATCTGGAAAAAGAAATAAATCATCGGACTAATCCCAGATCCTCGGTGTGAATCGAGCGAGAGGTAAGCAGAGGAGTGAGGTATGCTAACCCTTAGCGCTCTCAGTTAGCACCCGGCGCTAGTAGTTCGGGAGAGAAAATGTCATACAGTGCTCCTCACGCCCAAACCCAGACGTGTCTAAAAGCGACCAGGAATCAGGAAGGTCAAGTTCAGGCACGGTGCCCGAGTCCAGCTTTAGATATCTCGCAGCTCTCGCTAAAAACACCACTCGTGTTGGAATAAACGCTAACGCTAAACGAACGCTGATGCCGGGTTTAGACAGATGTGCTAGCGGTGTAACAGAGGTCGCGAACGTTTTCAGAGAGTCGTAAAGTAATTTTCTAGCTCACTGTTTGACAATTTCCGGCAAGAAAAAAAAAATGATACATGTGACTCATCTTAGAAAGAAACAGTGGTTCAGTTCAACTGGTTTTTTTTAAAAACTTATTTATTTATTAATTTTGTGATGATTTTGCTATTTTCCTCCGGGACACATTGGGATTTTTCTTTCTTTTTTTAAAAAGAAAAAATTCTGTCCTTTAAAATTTAGTTGTACGAATCCACACGTGCACGACGGTTTATTTTCTTGTGAAACACTTTCTTCTTTTTTTTAAAAAAAAATAATAATAATAATTCCCTTCTCTCTTAGGAGTGGCTTTAATCGTCAAAAACCTTTCTATCAAAGTACTTCATCTCCTCCAAAGAAGCATGGTGGTGGCGGCATGCTTTACAGTACAAATATTATTTAATAAACAAGAGGTTGTTCCATTTTGTTCATTATTATTATTATTATTATTATTATTATTATTATTGTTTTATTTTCCATGTTTATTCATTTAATCTATGTATTTGTTTTGCTCCAGCTTTGTCTCAGGAGGGTTCTTTTCAGAACGTGTAGCTCCTGCCGAGAATGTAATATCGGACTATAATAATAATAACCACTAAACGCTCAGCAGAACATTTCCCCAACGTTACGCTACCAAGAACGTTCGGTTCGGAGAACATGTAGTCCTGTTCAGTTTTCAGGATATGTCTGAGAAAGTTTTTGCGTAACTTTGGAAAACGTTCCCGACAACGTTCCCGACAACATTCCCGCGACATTCCTTTATCCATAAGAACGTCCAAGCTAACATTCCTGAGCGTTTTTTTTTCCCCCTCGTCTTTACGAGGAACGTCTCAGACGGCGTATTAGAGGCTGACGATCGGACTGAAATACTGAGAAGTCGCGGATTTCCAACCCGGATATCCGGAGAGAAAGGGACGGAAATGCTTACTAAATTAAAATAGAGCAGAAAAACAAGACATCATATTACGTTCATACTTTCACACACACACACACACACACAGGATGGAGTCTGGGTTTAATGAGTCGACATGGATTTCTTGCAAGCTCTGGATTTGACTCGGGGCTGGCGATAAGGCCGATCAGGCACGCAGGCACTCCAGAGAGACATTAAAGGAGAAGTGGAGGGGGCACGGACAGGGCAGGACGGCAATGATGAAAACAATTAACATTTGTCCGGCAGACAATGAATCAGGAGGAGGAATGGCTGGAATCTGCAGAGAGAGATGCTGTCCGCGGATGCTGATAAAGAACACGCTGCTCACCAGGCAGAGCCTCGGAGCCTGGGTCAGGCCGTTCCCATCACACACACACACACACACACACACACACACACACACACACACACGCACACACACACACACACCCAAAAATTCCCATACACCACAGCAGGCCTCGTCCTATTTTACATACACACTCAAGCAAGACAGTTAATAAGAGGATCAGTACATGTATATATGCAAATGAGGCTTCATCTAATTAAACATGCACTCCAATGACACATCAACAATTTGCATATTGAATAAAAACTGAACATCTAATCTATCCCACAGTTTATTCATTTCTCCTACAATCATGTCCCAAAGTGTTTTATTCCTCTTACACCAAAGCAGTTTCCTGCGAATACTTTTATTTTTCATCCGTTTACAGTTACATTTAATGTTCTACGAAACAAGTTCTCGCTTAACGGTCGTTCCCGTGTTCCACTCACCAGCCTGTCTTTTTTTTCTCTCTCTTCTGAAGTTAATAATACAAAAATAAATAAATAAAAAACGTTTGCAGTTTGCGTACGCAACTGTTCTGTCCTTAAAACCTCTGACTGTTACAAAGCGCTGACACTGGAGACTCCTTCCTTAAACGTGACATAAACGTCTCAGTACAAATCAACGGTCACACGCGGGTTGTTTTTTTTCTTTTTCAATGTCGAGTGTACGTTGTATTCGGAGTCCCGAGCTGTTAACGAGCTGTTGCTATGGAAACGATAACGTATCAGAACGAGCTGCTGCTATCGAAAACTAACCAACACCTTCTGACCAATCAGAGTCCAGAACTCAGGAGCAGAGCTGTGGGATTAGACTGATATAATCACGATCATCTGCGGATGACATCATGAGGAGAAGAAGACGAGGACGGGGAGGACAGAGCGCTCCAGGCGAAGCTCGAGCACACAATGACTCGCTTGTGGCGAACAAAAATCGTCAGACTCTGTTACTCCGGAGTCTGACGCTTTGTGCGACTGTTGTGGTATCAGAGAACATTCCAGCTCAAACAGATCATCGTGGAATATCACGTGAAAACCGGACGTGTCACCTCGGCGTGATACGGAGCCTTCTCCGTACGGGTAAACGTCAGCGGAATTCTGCAACTTCTCCACGCCTTCGCGGACGTCCGACTCGAGCCGCGTAAGAGTGTATCGCGCTCTCTGTTAGCGGGTCACTCTAACACCGCTCGGTCTTTATTGACTTTCTGGATGCAGTTTGTTTCTTCGACCTCGTGTCAGTTCAGGGCTGAATCTGTGTGTGTCCTGGCAGGAGGATCACACACTCACAGGGGGTCTGTTGTGACTCTGCTTCTCCTCCAGAAGGCCGAAAGGGCTTCCTCTGTCAAATTCAACCCCCATCAACACACTCGACACTCCCGTCAGATTGTAAAACACACACACACACACACACACACACACACACAAACACACACACACACAACAAACAGAACCACAAATTCTTTCCTTGCAGATGAAAAGAGGCAAAAACAGAAACTTCCTTTTACGGCACACGGACGATGGAAACTGTCCTGATCGGGTCAAAGAGTTTATGGAAGAATTTCCCATATTCCTTGCTTTCTCCTTTCTCTCTCTCTCTCTCTCTCTCGCACACATACACACACACACACGCACACACACACACGCACAAACAGCACAGATGCTGCTCCAGCACTTGATCATTAAGCAATGCACCAACTGTTGGAGATAATGCGGTGCCAGCTCCCATTCTGCTCCACTCTGCCTCCCTCGAGAGCGGTCGCTCCCTGCACTCCTCCACACACACACCCACACACACACACACACACACACATAACATCTGGAATGTGCCAGACCTGCCCTCTGCTCCTTTTTACCTGGAAGAGGTGAGGAATTTCCACCGTGTTTGTGTGCGTGCATACGTGTATGTGTATGTCTGTGTGTGTGTGTGTGTGTGTGTGTGTGTTCGATTCAGAGGAATGCATTGAAAGCTCAGTGGCTCGTCACTGAAACATCACAGCTCCGAACCTCACCGAGGGGGATAATAACGAGGTTAGAACGAGGGTCATCTGGGTTGTTTCAAAACCACCGTTGCTAAAAGGCGTTGTGGAATTTCTGTCGGTTACAAAAGGAGGAATATTTCCGCGTTTCGACTCCCTAAAATCAAAACGGCTTCGCGCTCGCACAGAGCCAAAAGACACGCCCTGAACGATAACGCACATTACAATTAACAGTGTGATCATCAACTAAAACAACGACGGGGCAAGGCTCGAGTTTCTTTCTTTCTTTCTTTCTTTCTTTCTGAAATTCTCACGACAATAAAAAAAACTGGACGAACCAGCGGCAGAATCTCGAAACACATCGCAGACATTCCGCTATAAGTTTAAACGCAATCGTTTTAATTAAAATCTTCACGTGTATTTTTTTTTTTAAAGCAAACCGTCTTGCTCTTCTGGTCATGTCTTGGTTAATAATCAACACTGCGATTGTAAAAAAAAATGAAGGAAAAAAAAAAATGGTTGTTGTCCAGATGTGGGCCCCCGCGTCCTCCACTCCTCCTCGGAGATAACGCGATGAGGGGAAACGATTCAGCCTGGGTGACATTGGAATGAAAACAATAGGCCTTATCGGTCTCCTATTTACGTTTTCCCAAGGTCCCCTTTCCCCGACAGCAGGCGTCCGAGCCTCGCCGGATCCGAGTCGGCTTCCTCTGGCACGGCTCCGCTCTGGCAGATCGGTGCACGGGCGCTTGGCGAGCGGAGCTTGGCGTATACCCCGCTGATCTGGAGCCTCTCTTGAGACAGAAAGCAAAACTAGCAGCCATGTGTCCAAAAACACAGAGAGAAAGAGAATTCCTTTACCCAAAACGACCGTCATGCCAGCACCCTGGAGCTAGCCTAGCGTGGTTCAAATAAACCCCGTGTTGTTGTTTTGTATTGTAGCACCCATGCAGCACTCCAGAGATATAATACGTCCCTCTTGAAACAAGAGGATTATGCAGCACAGCATGCCTCGTTAGCTAAACCCGTGCTAGCAAAACTTCAAACAATGGGTCTACGGACTGAGAAAGAAACCCTCCAATACCCCAAGCTACAACAATTTTAGCGCTCTATTACTAGCCTAGTGAGCTGAAATGAACTTCTGAGCTTTTTTTTAGCATGGATCTTGGAGATTATAGATGCTCCTAGCAAGAAAGTTCGACTAGCACTAACAATAAAAAAGCGAGAGACTTCAATACGCAAAGCTTCGATGCTTCACGTTAGCGTTCCATCGCTAACCTAGCACGACTAAACGGACTCTCTGCGACAGTGTAGCTTGCGTAGCTTTTATTTTTTCTTTTTGTGCACAGATCAAAACACACATAAAAGTGAGACTATCGCTAGAAAAACTTTATCCAATGTCTCTGAAAACTGAAAAAAAAAAAGTTTTAGTATGCAAAAAAAAAAATTATATATTAATTTGAGATATTAATGCTAGCATGAAAGGTAGACTAGTGCTAGCAAAACTTCAGAGAGTGTGCATTCAGACTAAATAAAAGCCTTGCGTGCTAAAAAGAAGTCTCTGGGGCAGCCGTGTAGCTTTTCCTCACCTCAAAACAGGACTGGATCGTCCGGCTGCTAGCATGAAATCTAGCCTAGCGCTAGAAAAACATTAAAGCTAACACTAACGCCAGTCAGAGTGGATTATTAATACGCAAAACCGCCCTGTCGGTCTAGCATGACAGCTAGCAACATCCTCCCGAATAAACAAGCCTCGTTTTAGCTGCGGAGGTACGCGGGCCAAACCGCCATGCGGCGTGTCTCTTTGACACCGAGACAAAAACTCCACGCCGCTCTGATGGATCTAACCGCTATCTGCTAACCAATCTCTGCTAAAAACCTGCCGCAACAGATACGCTCTCATACTCCGATCACTAGAAGGAAAAAACACACACACACGCACACACACACACACACACACAGAGCAAAAGACAGAGCAACCAGATTGCAAACACGGCTTTAAAGACGTAAAACGGAAGAGTGACGGCACTCGTAAATCTCCGCGTGTTTTCTGTAAACGGAGATCTCAGCACCTGGTAAGAAACCACAGCCAAAATGTCTTGTTTAACACTCGCACACACTCGCACACACTCGCACACACTCGCACACACGGCGTAAACAATGATCATTTTGCTCGGGGGAGGGGGGTCCAAAATTTTTACATAACAAGAAAAAGAAGAAAACATTTAGAAGATTATTTTTATCTAATGACGCCCGCTGTACTGCACACGGTGCTAATCTCTTGCTAGCAAACATCTTTCGCTTATTTTTTTTTGCGTATTTGCAAACGTTGAGAGGACGTTATTTCGGAATGTTCTCGGAACATTCAAAACTCCCAGGTTTTGTTTTTTTTTATGTTTTGAGAACGTTTTTAAAAAGACCCGATGCCTTTAATCGAACGTTCTGTTAACGTCACTGGAAGAACGTTCGTTCATAACCTTGACAGAACCTCGTCGGAACATTAGCCAAAGCTGGGTAGTTACGTTACATTAGCTGGTGTAATTAATTTATTTCTATTTCCTGGTTAAAACGACAATTTGTTGTTCATCTGTGTTAGCGGATATCGTGACAGATTATCGTGATATGATATTTTCGTCATATCGACCAGCTCTACTCTAACATGACCTTGTACTATAAAAAAATGAATAAAATCAATGTCATCTCATCTTCAGTCTTTCTCTTTATTTATCCACATCACGGTGCAAATGATGCTTCTGAGTTGGACTTGAGTGTGTGTGTGTGTGTGTGTGTGTGTGTGTTTGTGTGTGTCCATCCCAATGACTCGTGCCCCGTGGCGTGATGCCAGCACATCTGCCATTGCCCCCAGGCCTCACACAGCCGTCGTAATCCCCACTACAGGAAGCTGCCCTTCCTCATCAATCCCTCTCTCTCTGCTCAACAAGAGATGGAGAGAGAGAGAGAAGTAGAGAATGAGAGAGTGGATTACTTCACTCTATTCCTCTCCACACTTCTTCTCTCATAGTTGGATATTGTTCTCCATGAGCATGAATTGTACATTGTGTGTTTTCCCACAGAGTCCCACTGACTTCCTGCAGCTTTTGCACTTTTTCTTCCTCCTTTAAGCTCCTCTTAGTTCATCTAGTGCACGATCTAACAAGTACAGATAATATCCACGTCTACAAAAGCTCAATTCTGACATATAATAAAGGGGGGAAATCGATAAAATATCATTTTTAAAAAAAAAGGTATCATTTTAAAGATGATGTAAAAAAAAAAAAAAAAAATCTCAGAATATCACAATGCTACATCACGACGATATCATCATGATTCGTTTATCACCATATGGTTCATGGAGAACTAAAACACACAATTCACACACCTGTTTAACGCAATCTGATAATACACACTGTCCCGTGTGACTCCATAAACGTGTCTTAATGTCTTTTCTTCACCTTCAAAAAAGAAATATGTATATATATATATACATATATATAAAAAGCCCAAATAATAATGTCCCATCTTTTCATCCTCTCAAGCCTGGCTTTCATCAAGCCACCAAATAAATAAATAAATAAATAACTCTGAGCCTGTCTTACCAAAAATATGTCACAAAACGCTTCATCACTTTAAAAAATAAAAAGGCAATCAAGATGGCGGACATTACGATTATTATGACATTATGACGTCATCAGATCGGGTTTAAGCGTGCTCAAAAATGTCCACGTTTCTAATGGGCCTAGGGAATTATTACTTAATTTGTTAAAACAGAGAAATTACATTGAAAGAGCCGGATTAAGAAAGAAAAACAAAACAAAAACCCCTAAGCATTGTTTTCCAGTTTGTGTGGAAAACACACCGTTCCGGATGCTCCTCGACGACCAGGCCGGCTTTATTCCCGAATTCTGCCGTCTAAGCCTTTCCTCCCCCGCTTTAAACAATACCAATACGACAGTACGTAAATCAAAAAGCCCTACGGATCTCCGTCTCTCTCTTTCCTCGTCTTGTCATAAAAACAAACTAGAGGCACAGATTAACAAAAAAAAAAAAATAGAGAGAGAGAGAGAGAGAGAGAGAGAAGGAAAACTGCAGGCGCACACAAAACGTTTGGAGGGGGAATCTTCTGAATGTCTTAATCACAGAGCGACTAAAACAAGACTCCATCATCATCACAAAATGAGAGTGTAATAATTACAAGAGGCAGACAGGAAAGTGAAACGGCAAAAAGGAAACATGTTTTGTCACTCCCGTCAGTGAGCCTGCAGACAACAGCTGTTAGCGGCGACGGCATCGCGCAACGCTCCTGAAGTCTCCATAATCACGCTGTTATTGAAGGGAGGACAAAAAGGGCACTAATTGCAAGGGAGCAATCTAAACGTAATAGGTTACACACCCGGGCGACGACGCACAATGCTCACCGCTAAAACTGAGAGTCAAAAACATACAGAGAGAGAGAGAGAGAGAAAGAGAGAGAGAGAGAGAGAGAGAGAGCATCTGGATAAAGAACTCCACTACAACACGGTGTACAACACTGCCTCGTCGCTCATTTTCTGCCAATTACCCTCCCTCCCTGTCAACAGTTTTAATAACCTCTATCATTTCCAGAAGATTTTTTTTCTTTCTTGCGTTCTTTCTTTCTTTTTTTTTTGCGCCTCGGTTAAATAATTTCGTCTCTTTAATATGCAAATGCGCCTTTTGGCATGCATGGGTGAAGAGGCTCAGGCTTCTCGAGACGTGTCAGTACAGTGTGGAGCACCTGCACCTTGGGGAAGGCTTGATTTAATTGACACCTAATACTGTTCATTATTCCACTTAGTGAACACCTCGGTTAGTCACCTGTAGGTCGCTGAGAACCCCGGCAGCCGTTTCCGCTTGTCAACAGCTTGTAAAAATAGATCCTTAAAGATTTGGGGGGGGGGGGGGGTAGGACAGGAAAAGAAACTCCGAAAAACGCCTAAACCTCTACGTCGTTTTTTGATCTCCGTTAAATATTTTTCAAAATGGAGATACACAGAGAGAGAGAGAGAGAGAGAGAGAGAGAGAGAGAGAGAGAGAGAGAGAACAGCACTAACTTTTAATTTGTACTTCTTAATCACAAATATTCCTAAAAGCGCCAAATCCTAAACGAGGTGTGTAATTCAAAGCAAAACCATTTCACCGTAAATAACAGGTCTGGAGCTGCTGTCTAATTGTAGCTCTTGGGTCAAAAGCAAACAAAGGCACGCACAGGTACGCTCTTCTTTTTTCTTCTTCTTTTTCTTTTTTTTTTTTTAAAAAGACAGAATCTATTCTTCGATTCTTCGTGTGGCCGTGAAAGTGTTTCCCTATCGGAAAGGCTTCCAAGGGGTTCTCCATGGGGTTCTTTTTTTTCTTTTCTTTTCAAGATAAGGATTCCTGGCTTCCTAAATGGGTTGGTTGAAGAACCCGCTTTCTTCCTGGAAGCTTTCCCGATAGCGTCCAACAGTGTTCTTCGGTTGCTAGGTATCCCAGCTTCCTAAAATGGCTCTCCTTGGACACATTTTTGAAAAGGAAAACCAAAAGCACAAAGAACAACACGTAACTGGTTAGTTTAAGGGTTCTTCGCTTCCTAATTGGGTTCTTCTTGGAATCATACGCTGATCACGTTCTTTGGTAAGATCATGATTCTTGGCTTCCTACATGCAAATTTACACTCTTGGAGATAAAATTTAAAGAAAGATTAAAATCTAGATCCCTTAAAAGACTCACTGGCTTTCATTCTCGCTCGAAGTGTGAATATTTCCTAGTGAGAAAGTCTTCCAAGCACATAAATAGTTCTTTAAGGGGTTCTTTGGTTCGTTAAGGATTTTCGAGCTTCCTGATAGGGTTCCACAGATCGGGAAATCTGAAAAGATTCCCAGCGCGTCCCCGTTAGGACGACAGACCCCGGAGGAACCCTTGAGAAACCCATTTTCCGGAGAGTATCACCGCTCAGGCCATGACTACGAGCCCTGACCTGTCTGAATGAGAGATATGCGCGTCAGGCGTGTATGAATTAACCGCTCTCAGGAGCACGCTCGACACAGGACCTCTTCACAAATCCATTTTAGTGCAACGCTAATCAAGCCTTCAATTATTCACGTGGATCGAAACCTTGAACAAAGAGCCAGCTCGTTAGGAAAAGGAAGAGACTGGAGGAATTCTTCTCGGGTACTCACGGTGGCCCGTAAACGGTTTCAGTGGACCGAACCAAGCACTTGAAAAATACCTTAGTAAAAAAACCCCATAGTTCAGCGAGTAAAGGCGGCTCCTCGACAAAGGAAAGTTCTCACAGTCTCAGCTACGTACGCTCACCAAAAACACCAACGATCTCTGCTACTTTCTTTCAAGCTTCATTTTTCTACACAGTGTCTCTATACACATTCATGACAGTATAAGATGGTTGGTCAGTGGGAAGTTATGAGTGGCGAAGTAAAGAAACGTTGGACCACATGCCCAATAGGATTGGTCCAAGGAATCATCGCCCGTATCCAGAGCGACTTACATTCATCTCATTTATACATCTGAGCACTTGAGGGTTAAGGGCCTTGCTCAAGGGCCCAACAGTGGTTGCTTGGCAGTGCTGGGGCTTGACCTTCTCCTGACCTTCTGATCAGTAACCCAGAGCCTTTAACCACCGGCCCACCACTGCCCCTGTCATTTAAGTCAATCATTTGTATTTGTTGGCTATGTCGTACATAATCTGCATACGAATGCTAACGTCGCTGTAATTGTAGCTCAGTGTTGCGTAGGAAGAACATAAACGTCACCCGATAGCATGAAGCGCCAGTACAAAACAAACAGTCACTTCGGACTGTCTTTACTCATCTCGATCACTGAAGCATTAAAAGTGTTAAAATCACTGGGATGTTGTGAGAAAGGGGTTTTACGTAGCTGGATCTTCATGCATTTTAGGCGAATACCCCTGATTTAAGGTGTTACTCTGAACGGAGGATTAAACTCGCAGTTAATCAAGGACGCAGTCTGAAGATCCGAAGCCACAGGTGAAGAAGACAATTAAACACTCGAGAATAAAGGTGAAGAAGCGTATCTGATGAGAACGCTGGCTGTTGTTTTGTGGGGGTTTTTTTTTTTCTTTTCCAACTCAGAGTGCCAGCTAACTTCCCCTCCAACCCATTCCACCTCTTCCTCCTCTCAGATGCCAATGCCATCTCCTGATCTCCTCAGGAGGGGCTCTCTGGCTGTCCGATGTAAAGCCTTTACATGTTTATATGAAAGGACGGCGCTGAATTATAAATGTCGAGCAAGACCGAGGCCAGCGTTTTCTCAAGGCAGCTGTCCAGAACGAAGACTCGAAGATTTGGCCTGGAGATTAAAAACTCCCCGAACTCCAGAGTCTCGCCTTCCTTTCAGCAGAGGGAGAAGAAAGGCGAAAGATAAATAAATAAATAAAACAAAGTTAGTTAAAAGAGCAAGAAAGATTGCAAGGAAGAAGTACAACTTGAGGAATTTTGAGAAGAAGCGAGGGAGGGAGGGAGGGAGGGAGGGAGGGAGGGAGGGAGGGGGTGTAGGAGGGGGGTGTATGAGGGAGGAGCGATTAAAAAAAAAATCTAATCAAAACTTAGCGAACGGAGATAAGGAGCCAAGATAAGGCCATACTACGAGCCCCCAGAACTGCAATCTCCACTTTAAGCTGGAGAGTGGCAGCTGGCAGAACAGCTGGCGAATAGGATTAATGTCAGAAGAATGAAATAAAACTCAACATATGTCCGAGCCCGAGGTGGCGGGACTGTGCGTGATTGCGCCCCGATGGACACCATGTGTACAGCTCGGCAGTTCTCCCCGCTCCACAAGGTCACTTTTGAAGAAAAAAAAAAAAGACTAAGACTATTTAATGCTTGGATAACAAAATGAACTTTCTTTCACTCTCTCTCTCTCTCTCTCTCTTTCTCTTTCTCTCTCTCTCTCTTTCTCTCGTGCTCTCGTCAGTCTGGTTTTTCTTGGCAGATGCAGCTCGCTACGTTCTGTTCATGGCATGGCTCGTTAAGGTTCGTCCATAATGAGCTCAACCTTTCCACTAAATGGGAAAAAATTAACAGAGAGAGAGAAGAAAAAGAAAAAGAAAAAAAAAAGAGCACGAAAAAACAAGCATCCTGCCGATGATCTTCCAAACGCGGTATCTGGTCATATCTAGATGTGATCCAAGACATCGGAACCCATTTCTTTTCGTGGATTTGCTTGAAAATATTATCACCGTGCCATTTTAACGACGAGAAAGATAGAAATAAAGAATGAAAGAAAGAAAGGATGGAAGGAAGGATGGAAGGAAGGATCGAGGAAA
>NC_071264.1:30251007-30266007 GCF_023375685.1 Ictalurus furcatus | reverse complement strand
AGGCAGGAGCAGCTGCCTCTTTTGTCATCCGCAAAGGCGAAGTGCTCTATTTAGAGCAGGGGATTCTGGGTTTGGAGGCCCTGCTGAGTTACCAAAGGGGGGGGGGGATTTAAAGCCTCATGGTTCTGTCCACAGGACGTAACGGCGCCTTCACATACGCGGCTTTTAGAATCGAACCCTGGTACCGTCTTAGTTTAGAGCAAGCCCACTCTGATCGACACGGCGTCACTTAACTTCCTAGTGATAAAGTGAATCGACTCACCTGCAGGAAGTGAATCAAACAGGCCGTGTTCTCGATGTTTCGGGTGATTTGGGGATTTCTGTGTTTACTTGGTAAAGCTCTGTTTACCTTCCGTCCATCATCGTAGTTATGACCAACGATCGAAAGAGTTTTTTTTTTTACAAGGACATTTTCAGCTCTGCACGCACCTCTACACGCACCTCCGACAACTCCGACGTTTGATCATGTGCGGTTTAAGACCAAACCAAATAGCAAACGAACCAAAAGTGATTTGGACTGAGGATAACTTGGTTCTTTTTTCTTTTTTTTTTTTTAAAATAAAAGGGAAAAATGTCCCTTATCCTCTTCTCATAGTACGATGTTTCAAACCAATTAGTCTGATTTCGAAGCAGAGAAAAATGTGTTCCTTTGATCCATTTTAATTATGTGCTGTGTGAAACCAAGTAGCAAACGAACCAAAAGAATCAATCTTTCCCTGATTCGGATTCGGAGTCGTAAGCCTTACTGCGGGAAGAGGATGACCGAATCTTTTTTTTTTTTTTTCCTGGATCCAGGTGTCAAGGAGAGAGCTGCCTCTTCTCATCAGAACTGCTTGTGTTTTTCACAGCATGACAAACTGCCAGGTCCACGCTTTTCTCCTTTACCAGAAGCACAAGTCTATTTACTGTCTGCTTCACAGACTGACACAAACATTGACCAGAGACCAGAGAGCGGCTTTTGATCAAGACGAGGCCTAACAAGCCATTCCAGCATGTGTCTTGTCGGTCTTGGTCGAATAAAAGTGACAAGCCAGGTTCCTGAACGGATACGTACCTTCAAACACTCCTTGTCACTAACGTACATCGACACCAGCACTTACACAAACACACACACACACACACTAATCTAATGCCGGCACTTTTATTCAGACAAGCAGCGCGAGTCAAAGGTGGACAGCAGCGGGCCAACCCTATTAAAGGAAGCAGAGAGAGAGAAGATGAGAGAGGAAAAGAGGTTGACTGATGTTCGGCCAGTGCTGGTGGACGGAGAGATGCATTTGAAGAGCGCCTCCAAATATTCAGGTTCACTCCGGCGACCGGCCAAGGAATTAAAGAGGGGCCTTGACTTCATTGCATATGCATTGAGTCAAGGGGGCCAGTGCCACGGATCATTACAACAAAGATTCCTATTAATTAGGTGGAATAAACCCAGAGGCAGATGACAAGGAGGCAGGAGGGAGGGAGAGAGAGAGAGAGAGAGGGAGGGCGAGCTGAGAGCTCTCACTCCTCCGCTCCATTATTTCAACTGAAGCCTTTTCAAAGGGGTCATAAAAATGCAACCTAAATGACACACGGGAAAACAGCTTTCTGCCCCGAGACCATCAATCTCCACATCTCTCGAGGATCTGGTTGAAATCGTGCCCCGCGAGGAGTGTGGATTATTAACAAAAAAGATCATTAACTAGCAGTCGTGAGTCTTCTGCGCTACTTCTTTACATCACATGACCCACGACATGGACGTGCTTCCTCTTAAGGCTTCTTCATCAATATGGGGATTTCTGTGAATCCTTGTGCATTCTAATGAACGAAACTGCGAAGTGCACGTACACGCTTTTTTCACATCCGGCGAACGACGGATATCTCGCCGAGCCGAGCCGAGACGGACCCGTAGAGCGGAGTATTCCAGATGACTGGAGCACCCGAGAGGAGAGGTCACGTAGACCCACGTACACAGCTGCGATTGCAGCTCACCTGCTTCAGAATTAGCCGAGCTCCAGCGGGGGGGTTACTGCAAATATCCCCCGCACCCCAGAGTGTCGGCCTTGTGTGGGCCGCATCGACTGCGCAGAACTCCCTCCTTCCTGCTAAACTCATTATGTTTGACTCAATACACAAAGCTCCAGGTGTACAGAGAGCGTCCGTTTCTCTATTCTCCAGCATCTCCCCATCGTCTTCCGTGCACCCCCTCGGAGGAGCTAGGGTTACCGCGCACAGACAAAACGTTCACCCAGGCCACAGTAGCAACTGTTCCTCCTGTCACATGGGTCACCCGGGGTGGCGTAATTCACTCGCTCCTCGACAGGGCCGCCAGTCTCCACCTGTTGCCTCTGAAATACACTTGGCATTATTTTCCCACACACGCTAAAAGTGGGACGCGACCCTGTCCTTTCACTTTACGGCCAAAAAAAAAAAAAGCGAGAGGAGAATGCCGGCCCAAACAACTGCCAAAGAATGCTGACGCGAGGGATCTCGTCCTCCCAGACTGGGACAGTATTTCAGGGCACATAATAAAACAAGGCTTTATCTGTCTTAATTTCATTCACACCGCAAACGAAACTGAATTCTGGAATCTGATTGGTCCGAAGGTGATTCATTTTCTCTAGTGCAGATGCAAATCACAGGTATATATTAAGGCGCTCACTCTAATGGCCTTGTTGTTTCCATAGTAACAGATGATGGAATGAAGGGATGAAAAAAAGATGTTAATGTTTATGGAAGGAGCGTCCAGTGTCAGTGCTTTGCAACAGTGCACATTTGATATATTTCTAAGTCTTCTGCACCAGAAAGGACCGCCTCGCCGCCCTCTGCCTCAGTGTGAACCTCCGCCGTGTACCATTTGAAACGTGTAACCCTGGTGTTCGCACAAGCACGGCTGTAAGCACCGGATTAGCAGCTAACGAGCTTTTACCAGGAGCCACGGGCAGGCGATCCTGCCAGAACAAGACTGCTGACTAAGTTGGCAGAGACAAATGCTCTCCGATGCCCAGACTAGGAAAAGCTGCAGGCTTCCTTAACTAGACCCAGTCTGACTCTCCGAGATTCTCGCTGCCATCCAGACTACTGTACTGCGGGACTGGAAAAATTAAAAACTGCATGGCTCGAGTGCTTTGTCAGAAATTCCGCTGGCGTTTCAGAGCCAATGAGGCATGGCTGTTCTGACACAAAAAGAGAAAAAAAACCCCCACAGTGGCATTGTGTTGAGCAAGCACGGAGAGACAGAGAATGGGAGCTGTGTCTGAGCTTGCCACTTAATGTTCTCAATAAAAATTATTCGGAAATATAATCAGTTCCATTCGAGGCTGGAGTTACCTGTATAAACAGAAAACAAAAGAGTTTACAGACTCCGAAACAGAAGTGCTGAGAAGAACAGGGTGCATATATATTATATCTATCTATCTATCTATATATATATACACACACACACACACACAATATATCAGCGTTAAATCGTATTGATTATTAAATCAGTGCATTACATAAAGCTACCTTAAACTGCTTATGAACCCTGCTCAAGGTCACCTTCAATCTGTAATGGATGTTAATTTTTTTTTCTTCCCTACATGTTAGTTTATTTCCTCTAACCAACCCCACCCCTTCCTCCTCCCCCACCCCCCACCCTCTCTGTTTTCTTTCCCTACTTACGCTTGACATTTTTAACTCTTTGACAAGTGTTGTCTAGAGAGTTCTCCATAAATAATGCATTTTACAATAGCCGGTAAATAAGCGCCAGACACAATCGTTAGGCCCGACTGGCCCTGGAGGAGCTTTTACAGTGAAGGTGACTATTCAGCTTAATGCAGTCCTCCGGGCCTGGGGAGGACATTTTCATTCATTAGAGCGGTCACAAGCACTTAAAGCACTTTAAGGACCTGTTAGACGAGTGCAGGGACGGCAGGATGGAGAAAAAAGAGGTGGTGGCGGGGAGGGAGTGAACGAGGGATGGAGCCGATTGGTCACGGGACCGGCCGGGTTCACAGAAGGCAGCGGCGAGATGACAATCCAAGGGCCGACTTCCTCGCCGTCCGGTTCTAATAGACCTGATTGAATTTGAGAGCGGTCGACTCTCGGGCTCGCCGTACACATTTAATTAAGTGTGTGTGCGGGAGAGAGAAAGAGAAGCGAAGTAATGTCGTATCGACCAACTGCACCACCTTAAATGGTACTTAATGATAACGTGATATTTATTCGGACATCACAAACAGGACGCTATTAAGATCCGGACGTGTTCCAAGGCTGCGTGACCTCCTGAACAGGACATGAGAGGAAGCAAATTACAGCGAGTTACAATGAGCAGACAGATGGTTCGAATTTAGTCCTGAAGACAAAGCTGCAACAGTTGTTCTCCATGCCTCAGCGTCATCTGGCTCTAAGCTTAGCGATGTTTTTTAGCCTTTTAGCCTGGCCTATCAGTTATGACGCAGAGACAATGACTACTTTTGGAGTCACAATAAAAGGGTTAATTCATGCACGCCCAGCTGCCTAGAACACTAGAGAAAAATTAGCTACCGGTCCCCAGTAATTTACAGCCACGACAAGCAATCAGAGCACTCAGGAAGCTTCACTCAGCCAACCTTAAGGTCACTGAACCTCTTGGCTCTAACAGTTCAACACCAACGCCCCAAGCATTCGTGAAACCTCTCGTCTCGCACAAGTCCAGGAACTCGTCCCTTGGAGTTTATTTTCACACGACGCGAGCGATCACGGCTCGAGGCCACGTCCGTCTCCGTCTCCATTACGTCCAGATTAGCACAGCTGTACACTACAAGCTGAAGCACCCTCTCCTCGGCGCACCAAACATACGGCCTTCAGGATCACAAGCCGCACTTGACCGCTTAGATTTCTTCGAGAACCGGCCGCACCAGCTGGGACTCATTAGCATAAGGCCGTAGCGGCATTAAAAACGAGAGCGGGAGCTAATGTGCGTGATGAGACGAGACCTTTATAGTGCCGAGGACTTCCAGTTGATCGCGGTTAATCACGGACACGAGCCGGGGGAAATCGCATCGACGAGCCTACAAAACTGCGGGGGGAAGGACTCGCCATGCATAAACGATACGCGTGTCATTTACTCGTGTGTATCGTAGACTCGGTAATAATGCTCTTCTGTTTTCTAAATCGGATCGTCGTTCACGATAATGACGGCACGCGAAGGAATGAATCTTTATGACCCGTCGTCTTCTCGCAAATCAGTTCCCAATGAGAACATGACAAGTCGGGGAATAACCGGCAGCCGTACGCCGACGCTGTTTATTAAAACGGGCGGGGAAAAGTATTTTTTTGACCTTTGCCAGACTGCACGAGGCCACCGGCAACTACGAATAAATTATTACCAATTTTTAGACGAAGGGAAGAAAACAGGGTGAAAAGTTAGAGAAGAAAAATGATTTTTATTTGAATTAAGGTCTAATTTATTCATGTGATGAAGTGTTCCCCAGACGCTCCAATGAGTCGAGGGTGCCTCTTGGGAGAAGCCTTGTAGTGTGTGTGTGTGTGTGTGTGTGTGTGTGTGTGTGTGTGTGTGTTATGTTTGGTTATATTCAGTCTTACATAGTTCTAATTAAGTGTAGAGGCACTATTAAAGCAACTATTCTTAATATTTGTTTTTCCTGACATCCTCCTGGCTCCCGAGCAACATGTTGGTTTAGCTTCTAATGCTGGGAACTGAAATAATAATAATAATAATAAATATATATATATATATATATTTTTTAAACTGTGCCTGCAGTAGAGTCTGAGATAGACTTTCTTATTCGTACAAATACGGCAGTAAAATGTAAAAAAAATAAAATAAAATAATAATAATAATAATAAATCACTAAATAAACATCATGTATGGGACACTTTAATATCTCCTGTGTAGTTTATTAGAGGATAAATAATGTGTACAACATGACGCATGGAAACTTGCACTATTAAACCATGCATATTAATTTAGCTAGCATTAGAGATGAATTTTTATCAAAACTGTTGTTGTTGTTGTTGTTGTTGTCATGTTAATGTCATTTCTGTCACGTTAGCCTAATATTAAATTAATCACAACAGAGAAAATGATGATATAAATCAAAACTCTCTCTCTCCTGTGTATCAGTAGTAGATGTTAGACTATTAAACATGACAGGAGGAAAGTGGGCGTTTTATAATTTGCATATTCTTGCATATTCATAGCCCCTGACATTATAATCAGGGTAAAGGTGTACAGCTAATCCTCGGATGGTCTATTTTTGTTTTTTGCTTAGTTTTTTTTAACGTAGTTTCTTAAAACGACAATGTGGAATGCAAAAACTTTTTAGCAATAGGCCGTGCATGGCAATTAGTGATAAATATGTATAAAATTATTGTTGTTGTTGTTGTTGTTGTTATGGTAATATAATTTCTGACATGTTTTCCTGCTGTTCTTAATCACAATCAATCACGGTGAAAATGTCGATTTAAACAAAACATTTATCCTTTTCATGCATGAAACGCAGACATCAATCGAGTCAGAACCCCAATAATGTTATAAAATAAATCACTTCTGTATATGTTTCAGCTGATCATGGTATAAATATTGGGGGGGTTGGGGTGGGTTGCGAGGGTTATGGGGGAGGGGAGTTGTGGGGGATGTGGGGGAGTTTGTAATTGCTAGAGGAACTACGCCCCTGCTTTCATGCTATAGATGGTGATGTTAGTAGGGGCGTTCCCTAATTTGCTTATTCATGCATATTCACAGCCTCTCACGTTTTACCTAACAGAGTAACGTTGTAGAGAAAATCTTCATACGTTTTTAAGTTGTGAATTATAATGATATATATTCAGTATATTTAGCAATGTATGATACTGATAGTGTAAATTACACATGTAAGTATCTCCTATGCAAACAGTTCATTTGAAATCAAACAAAATCTCCTGCGCCGACTGCGCATAAGGGGGCGAAGAGAATTCCGCACCGAGCGTACGGGGGACTTATTTCGGTTAGCGGGCGAGTTGAATTTTGCGGAATGAATGCTGTCGTCTGTGCTGAAGAATAAAAAAGGTAATGTTCCTGGCGTCGGGTCGCTGGCGTGTGTTTTACGGACTGAGAGTTTGGCTTGGAGCGGCGCGAGGACCACACTTAAGCCCGAGGTGTAGTGCCACCCACTCTTTGTCACACTGGAGCCCGTTCAGAACAAACTGGAAACATGGCCACGTCAGTCCTCCCAGGTTTGAGTGTGTGTGTGTGTGTGTGTGTGTGTGTGTGTGTGTGGAGAAGATGGAGTGTTTATGAAAATGAGAATATAGACGCAGTAAGAGAAAAGGACACTGATATATGCCTGAAGCCGTCTAAGCACAGCTTGTGGGCTCTTGCTAAAGCCATGAATAAGGCACTTGTGCATGAACATGTACAAACACAGATGTCCACATGCATGCACTTACACTCTCTCTCTCTCTCTCTCTCACACACACACACACACACACACACACACACACATGTTGAGGCCTCCCATACCATCTTGCTCTGTCTTCGTCATCTCCTCCAGCTTCTTCTGCTTCAGCGTGTCCACCACGTCGGCCAGGCTCCCTTTGCGGCGCTCCGGCGTTCCGAAGGCGGAGGCTCCCAGCAGGTCACCTCGCTCCCGTGCCCCCTCCTCCGGCTTGTGCGGAGAGGTAGAGTTATTCCGGAAGGAGTAGAGGGAACATACTTTATTGCTGTCTGACTCCTAAAGGAGAAAAAACAAAGAGCAAAGAGAGGGGAGAGGAGATTGTTTAGGCCTCAAATCTTTTTCTGAGTGTTTTCCCAGATGCCACAGGGGGGAAGTGGAAAGGCAACGATCTGTGGATTGTCGAAATGTCAGCGTGCCGCAAGATGATCAGAGAACCGTTAAAGATCTTACATTTAACGATAACGCGTTTTTCTTTCTTTCTACCCTGCGCCACTGCAATTCCATGCTATCACGTGTTGTTGGAGTCGGAGTCGGAGCACCGAGCAATTCGCCGGTCCCTCCAGCCGCTGGCTGCTTTTGCGCTGAACCCTGCGGGCGCTCGTAAATCTCGGCCCTGTCTGGAGCTGCTGTTGTTTTGCGATCCCACCTGCGCGTGGTTTAGTGGTTAACTGAGCTGTTGTCTGAGATCCCAACACTCACAAAACACTTTCTCAATATGTAAAGCGTTAGAACGTTAGAATCCTTGCGTCGGTCTAAAATCACACTCGTCTGAGATTAAAAACATGACGCGAGATAAAAACTTTTTTCTTTTTTTTTTTTAAAAAGTACTTAGCGTGCACTAATAAAACTAAAGCAGCCTGTTCCAGCTCCTCCTGGAATGGCATTGTGAAACGCTGGCAGCTCGTGATTGATGAGGGGTAGAGGAACTCGGAGGAAGGAATTCTGGGATGGGTCCAAGAAGAGCACGGGATTGCTCCATCGTACTGTATACGGCGCTGCTTAATCCCTGAAAATATGCAGGAATGTGAAGAGCCGAGAGCGCAGAGAGGTTAGCAGATGTGCATGCGGAGCAGCCGGTCTCTGTGCAGCGTGGTGCCCCGGGCACAGACGGACAACAGGGCAAGAGGGCACGGGGGCAAGAGGGCGGGGAGATTATGCAGCAGATAATTCAGAGCGATCGCCTGGCACGAGGTTTTACACGCTACATACACGCTCCTTTCTCTTCTCGTTTTTTGTTTTTTTAAACTCCCGTTCACGCTCTCCACCATCCTGTCGAGTTCTCTTTCACAACACAACACCTGTCCCTGTCACAAAACTCTCACTACAACAACTCTCCTAAACTACCCTCCAGCCTGCTGTAAAAATAAATAAATAAATAAATAAAACAATTTAATCCATGATTTGCAAATGAAAAACACTCTCAAAGATCAAATGAGCACAATTAATTTCCCCCTCGTCATATGAAGAGAGAATCGGCTTGAGTCTGAGAAGACGGAGGAGAAATTCTTTATATCTTTATAATGCTTTTCCTAATTACACCAATCACACAAAAGCTCTCGTTAATCCAATTACACACGCTGTAATATCGAGCACCTGAGCAACACACTGCATTTACATAAGAGAAAGAGAGAGAGAGAGAGAGAGAGAGGAGGAGGAGGAGGAGGAGAGACCACCCAGAAATAAACCACTGTGTGTGGTGTGATGAAGCAGAGTTACTGTTATTTCCCTATAACAGCATGTCATGAAGTGTTTTATTCCTCTTATATGAATGTAATTTGAAAGAAAGGGAAAAAACACCTCTTTCTTTTCTCTCTATCTTGAAGTTAATTAGACCAAAAAAAAAACCTAAAATAAAACATAGCTTGTCGCTGGTGTTATGGACACCTTCCATAAATGGTATGGACCCATTAAAGTCCCTGCGAATGAGCTGTTACTATAGAAACGATAACGTATTCGAACTACCGTCACTGCGGTCAGAGCTGCTATTATGGAAAATGAATCAACACCTTCTGACCAATCAGAATCCAGAATTCAACAGCGCTGCGGTGTAACCACTGAATGATCGGACGCATCGTTCTTTACTAAGTAAAAACTGCACCGCGGGCAAATACCTGTGGTGTAAGACGGATAATACACTTGGAGACTCACTGTTATAGGAAAATAATTGGAAAATGTCGGCGCTCCGGTTCTGTTTAGTTCTGGGTCAGTTCTTTGGTTGTGTTCTGTTCCGGATTAAGGGGATTTTGGGTCAGCAGTAAGAGAGGAGGAGACAAATTTCCTTTTATAAGCAGTAAACAATGAGGGCCTGTCAGAGGCTCTTCAAGTGCCTGTGTCCAATAGAGAGAAGCCATAGAGACCGAGTCCACACACACACACACACACACACACACACACACACACACACTCAAGGACTCCTACTCCCACTCTCTCTCTCATTGTCTCCCTATTTATAGATTCATAAAATCGCTCTGACGTGAAATGTAATTCAATACTTCGCTCTCTGCGACTTTTTCGCTCCGCGAGGGATCTCGAAGTCACTTGCGGGCGGCTTTAGACTTCAAAGCCGAACATTTGGCGAAAGTCTTCTTTCCAGAAGTCTCCAGAGGGACAAACCGTTACGCTCGTGCTGCGTCCTTGGGACGAAAATCCGCCTCAGCTGGGACGCAGTGTTTAGAGGACGCGTGAGACTACACAGCGCCGTGCGTCGCTAAAATTAACGCCGTTTATCAGCCGTGACGCTGGAGGAGCACTGGCCCTCACGTTTGGGACAAAACGAGTCGGAAGCTTTTGAGTCTATTAATATTTCTATTCCAGCCGTTATGTTCTGAGAGTGTATCGGAGTGAATTAAAGGTGCAGTAAGAGATTTTTGCAGTCAGTCACAGTTTTTGCTGATATTTTAATATCTCTCCAGCATGAGCAGGCTGAAACAACAAGGAGAAACAACACATGATGTGGAACATCTGGCCAATCAGGACAAGCTAGCTGTCATGTCGCCTGTCAAATCAGAACTAGCGTTCAGGACTTCTCTGTAACGTGATAAGCTGTGGCTGTTTACAGCTGCTATAACGTACGCGAGAACAGGAATTAACTTGTTGCACATAACATTTAATACGACTATAAACTGATCGAAATGACCATGCGCCGCTATTTAATTGAAACAATTATCAATATCAGGGTGGTAACAGTAACTCCGCTTCATTATTTTTACTGTAATAGCACCACACTGAGTGATTTATTCTGTAAATAACCGGGTCGATGGAACAGAACCTCGGCCCTACAGAACACGCCATGAAACCCAAGCACAAACCCCATATTTCATCCATCACTCGTTTACTAAGAACATTGCCAAGTCTTACGAGTGTAAATGGCCTGTGCTAATCTCCGTACTCACTTCGTGGAACCGGGGATGTGTGTGTGTGTGTGTGTGTGTATGTTTCTCACCATGCGCTGCTGGGCCGACACCAGGCTGTCCCAGTCGGATTCAGGCGGCACGCTGCTGCTGACGGGTGGCAGTTCCTCGCCGTGCATCTTGCCATGCAGCAGGTTGTGAATCGGCAGCTGCGGTGCTGCCAGCGGCTCCATGCCTTCGTCCTTCTCCCAAACCAGGCGCTCCTGACCCACTCCGTCCTCACCGACGTCCGCGCCCGAGGCAAACGGAGAGGTGGCTTGTTTGGAAGACATGATTCTGCTAAGACACGGAGAGAAACAAGAGCGAGATGAGAAGGAAGGCCAGACAGCACAGAACTTCCAACTTCAATGTACTCATTATTTTCATATTTTTACACCGTAACCTGAACCTGTTCTCGAGCTTTGCAAAGATCCTCTCACAAGCCCTGGAACTGAATGCCGCTTTCTTTTTAACGCTTTATTTAATGTAAACAGCCCAGGAACTTCTTAGGGCGGGCTCGATCCTCTGATTAACACGCTAGGAAGGTTACCGTGCTATAAAACGGGCTCAGAGAGGAACGAAAGCTGGATTTCTTTTAGTCCGTACATAATAACGAGTCAATAAACATCCAAATACATGGTTCATATTACAGGAGACACCTATAACGTTGTTATTTGTAGCTTTTTCCTCTTTCGTAAGCATAAATCACGAGCTTGGCGAAGCGAAATTTACTTCACACAACCAGTTAATTAACTGGTCTCAACAACTCATCGTGCTAGACGTCAAAATTCCAGCTGCGCTGTTTTTCGCAAATTAACTTCATTTTCATCCTCTACACATTACCAAAGCTTTTACTACTGCACTATTTCACTCGCACACAAATAATTAACACAAATTACTCAAATTAATGATCGACAGAAAAGTCAGTCATGCTGCTCATGCGCCAGGTACGAGAGAAGGGGAATTAAAAAAAAAAAAAAAAGATTTGCTTTAAATTTTGCGAGCGCCACTTGTCTGTGAGCGCTTCGAGCTCCCCGACAATTAATACACAGCCGCACACACGCTGTTCTGTACAATGGGGGAAATTAATACGGAGGGTGCTAATCTAATTAAGCTCTTGGTATAAATAACTGTATCATAAGGCTTTCCTACTGATCTGAAGTGCTGAGAAGCAGCCAGCACGTGTTTACTCCTAATCCCCTTTTCCCTGCGTCTGCTCTGTGCGGTTTATCTATGCTGGATATCCAGCAATTAAACAGCACCTCAGGACTCTACACACACTGCTAACTATTAGCCAGGGGAGGGCTACACTGCACTATGAAGTGAGCAAGACTTGGAGAGTTGAAGTGAAATTAAAAAAAAAAACTACTGGTCGAGTTGGCATCGGAACCAGAGGGCATGGGAATTAGAGGTCAAGGTTCCCTCCACTGTGCGCTAATGTCTTCTTTTTGCCTGCTGGGAGATGAAACCGAGGCAGGCTGGGTAATGAAGGCAGCCCAAGGTGCCTCCAGAACTCTATCTCCCAGCTCTGCCAAGTTTTACAGCATGGAGTCCATCAGGGGGATGAAAACAAATGAGACGGACACGGCGAAGTTAATCTGTTCCTGCGTTTGTCCACCTACCCTCATCTACCCCATGTACCTCTATCTATTCCCCATCTACTCTAGTCTATCCCCTATCTACCTCTGTTTACCCCATCCACTGCCATCTACCACTCATCTACCCTCGTCTACCCCATCTACCTCTATCTATTCCCCATCCACTCTAGTCTACCCCGTCTACCTCTATTTACTGCCATCTGTCACCCACCTACCCCATCAAACCCTGTCTACCCCATTTTCTGCCATCTACCACTCATCTACCTTTGTCTATCCCATCTACCTCTATCTATTCCCCATTTATTCTAGTCTACCCCCAGATACCTCTGTTTCTGCCACTCATCTACCCCCATTTACCTCTGTTTACCAAGTCTACTGCCTCCTCTCCTCCCGTTTTACTGGTGTCTACATCTTGTCTATCCCCATCTATCTTTGTTTACCTGTTAACCCCACTGTACCCCCATCTATCAACCCTATACCCCCTTCTACACCCGTCTATCCCTTGTCTACTTCCATCTCCCCATTGTCTACCCTGTATACCCCCGCATCTAGCTCCTGTTTAACCCTGTCTACCCAATCTGCCAGTTGTCTACCCTATGTACCCCATTCCTACCCTAATCCCATTTCTACCCTCTATCCCTAGCCTGTACCCCTTTTAATACTGTATGTGCTTGTCAACCATCATATACCTCTGTCCAATCCCATCTACCTCCATCTACCCCTGGTCTATATCCATCTATACCCATCTACCCCTGTATATGCCTGTCTATCACCATCTACCTCTGTCTAAGTCCATCTATCACCACCTAACCCTCGTCTACATCCATCTTTACGCAACTACCCCTGTATATGCCTGTCTATCACCATCTACCACTGTCTAAGCCCATCTATACCCATCTACCCCTGTATATGCCTGTCTATCACCATCTACCTCTGTCTAAGTTCATCTATCACCACCTAACCCTCGTCTACATCCATCTTTACGCAACTACCCCTGTATATGCCTGTCTATCACCATCTACCACTGTCTAAGCCCATCTACCCCATGTCTTTATCCATCTATACCCATCTACCCATATATATGCCTGTCTATCACCATCTACCTCTGTCTAAGCCCATCTACCACCGTCTAACCCTCGTCTACATCCATCTTTACCCATCAACCCCTATTTATGCCTGTCTATCACCATCTACCTCGGTCTAATCCCATCTACCACCGTCTAACCCTCGTCTACATCCATCTTTACCCATCTACCCCTATATATGCCTGTCTATCACCATCTACCTCGGTCTAATCCCATCTACCACCGTCTAACCCTCGTCTACATCCATCTTTACCCATCTACCCCTATATATGCCTGTCTATCACCATCTACCTCGGTCTAATCCCATCTACCACCGTCTAACCCTCGTCTACATCCATCTTTACCCATCTACCCCTATATATGCCTGTCTATCACCATCTACCTCTGTCTAAGCCCATCTACCCCACGTCTATATCCATCTATACCCATCTACCCATATATATGCCTGTCTATCACCATCTACCTCTGTCTAAGCCCATCTACCACCGTCTAACCCTCGTCTACATCCATCTTTACCCATCAACCCCTATATATGCCTGTCTATCACCATCTACCTCTGTCTAAGCCCATCTACCCCACGTCTATATCCATCTATACCCATCTACCCCTATATATGCCTGTCTAATCCAATCTACGGCCATCTACTGCTGTCAACACCCATCGCTCCCCATCTACTTCCGCTGATGCCTATCTATCCTCTATCTGTGCCCGCCTACAAGTAACTCTTGACCCCTTCTGGAAAAAAGAACAACTACTTCATTTGAAAATGTGAAATCCATTTACACGCAAAAACACACACAACACACTTGAGTGAGCACTTAAACCGGCCGGCGCTCTCGATATGAATCATTAAATGCAGTTCATTAATTAGGGCAGCTCGCAGTGCGGAACAATACGAGCTTCTGTGATGATAGCACGCATCCGCACTCGTCGTGTGATGAGCGCACTCGGACAATAGACGGCTGTGGAAGTTTAATCAAACACACCATAACAGCTGTGTAAACATGGGGCGTGTCCGTTAACATGGACAGCGAGGAGGAGGCGGAGATGGAGGAGGCGGAGACCTGAACCTCAACCTCAACCTCAACCTGTGATCGCTCCCGGTTTCTTAAACGACACAAAATCCTTACTTTTAATCAGCTATAATAAAGCCGGTTTTCTTTCTATAAAAAAAAAAATGAAAAAGGGAAAAATTCAGAATTCAGAGAAAAGTTTAGTAACACGAGGAAAGAAAGAAGAAAGAGCACAGCAAGCGATTCTGCCACCATTTTTTATTCATGGATCCAAAGCACCCGGCGTTTCTTCAGCGGATTGCAAGTGAAACAAAGCACTTCTTTTGTATTACACACTAAATCAAGTGGTATTATTTTACCTCTAAAATATTCAGTCTCTTAGGCACTTTTCCTCCAGTCTCCAGCCATCAGTCAAACCGCTGAGGCATGAGAGTGTGTGTGTGTGTGTGTGTGTGTGAGAGAGAGAGAGAGAGAGAGAGAGAGAGGAGCTGACTCCATCCTCCCGTAACATGTGT
>NC_071264.1:30201007-30246007 GCF_023375685.1 Ictalurus furcatus | reverse complement strand
AAGAAGGACTGGCCAAAAAAAAGTGGTGGAACAATGGCTAATTATGAAGGAGCGATGGGAGTAAATTTTCACAGCAGTGACGGGAATGAGGAAAAGAGGGACGCCGGAGAGAACGAACGGCGCTCTGAAAGAGAGCAGAGAGAAGAAGTGTGTGCTTAAAAGTTTTCATCAAAAACACAAAACAAGAAAACAACAAGAAACAAAAGTTGTTTTAAAAAATAAATAAACAAATAAATAAATAAATAAATAAATAAATAAATAAATAAAGGGCTGGAGGCTGGTACGACTGCCGTGTGGACATCTGGAACGCTGGCACACACTGGCCGGCTTTCTCCGGGGACCGTCCGTGTAATTCCTTTCTCTCTCTTTTTTTTTTTTTTTTTTTTTTTCCAAAAATAGGCCTCCTAGTCAGGCTGCGCTCCCCCAAATTGGAAAATTTGCAGCGCTTAATCCAAAGAATAGCCGTTTTTGTTCCTTTCCATTCTCGTCTCATAAAGGGGATTTATGTGGAGAAGAGGCAAATTGAGGAAATTACCTTTAACGCTGCTTTGATTCAGCTGCTATTTTGGAAGCTTCGGGACGGACAACAGCTCGTAAGTCAGCGCTTTGCCTCGTCCCCTTAACTCCACTCTCTCTTTTGTCTTCAACTCCATTTGCCAAGTTTCTCTCCTGAGGGTGATGGGGTCCACCCATAAGAGACAGTGGAATAATTGTGAGTCCGACCGGGACTTTCTATGACATAAGTACAAAAAAAAGGAGGAGGAGGATGAAGGAAAGGAACGGAGGGATCGTCCGAGGAGAGAAGCCGGATTTCGGTGCGGCACGTCAGTCGGAAAATCAAAACCGGGGTAGTTCATTTGCTCCACCCAGATGAGGCCATGTTAAGCAGTCAGGCTCGGTCGGGCCGCACCTCGGCAATTTACGATTAAGCCTTATTATTTTGGTGGAAGCTGACATTGATTGGCGAGTGGAAGAGCAGAAAACCGATTCGCCGGCCGCTCGTGGACGGGAAGTGTGGGCAGCCGTGTGTGGCCGGGTGACAGTTCAGACAGGAGGGCTGGGGTAAATACCGGAGCAAATGAATACACTCTGGATTTTTTTGGACACGGAAACCTTGTGATTGACAGCTAATACAAAAAAAAAAAAGAAGGAGCAAGATCTGGGTCTGTTTGAGAGGTATGAGATAACGTGAGGTCAAATAAACCGTCATGTCGCTTGTAGTTCATCTCTTGTGGGTGTGTCCGGTGGTTTTTTTTTTACTTCTGATGAGAAATCTTAGTAGCTACTGTATATATAGCTTCTAAAGCTAACGCTAAAGCACACTAATCAGTGTGAACGTTGATTTGATTTACTAGACTAGCTTCTCAGATCAGATTAGCGACACAAGCTACCTGTACTAGCTCCATACACTCACCGGACACACCAGTCATCTTCCTGCTTCCTTCCTGCTTCCTTCCTGCTTCCTCCCCGTCCCTACACACGTGTAATGAGAGGTCGCGCATGACAGGATAACATGAAAACGTCGTCATACGTTTTTCTCCCACGGACGTGACGACGTGTCGAACACGAAACGTGAACGTTGTTAACAAGGACCCGATAGAAGCGTGGGATCGCTCAGGGAACTCGTTCAAGCCGCTTTTACAGCGCACCGTACTTAATTCGCGTTTAAATCTCGATTCCATCGTGACCGGCGGGTTCGTTCGGAAACTAGAGGTCACGTGTCACTGCGTCGCTTGCGACAGGAAGCGCAGGTTTACGCTGAACATAGAGCGAGAAAATGATTCGGAACGGATCTCACCCCGAAATGTTTGGCTTCATCAGCCTGATGTAAGTTCGGATACGTTCTTCGGGGTGAAACAGCGCGGTAGCCGTGGTTCTGGAGACGAACTTGGGGTTGGGGGAAGAACCACGGTTTGTACGGTCGTCTGTGGCTTCTTAAGCAACTTCATCTCTCCGGTTACTCAGCCAGAGAAGTCATGTTGACTAACACGTCCATCTTTAACTCTCTATTCTACCCTCGTCTTCTTTTTTTAAATCCTACCCACTTCTTTTCCTGGCAGACGTGTGCGTCACAACACGGGGCTTGGAATGAAATCACAGCTTAAATTGCTTCCTTTAGCAAAAGTTAAGAAAAAAAACCAAACCTCATGAGTGTGTGTGTGTGTGTGTGTGTGTGTGTATCTGTCCCTGGCTTCTATCCACGGCTCTGTTGTGGTTCGTCTCCACCGCAGTCATCTTGCTCCGTGCGGTTTTTCAGGAGGCTCGTCCGAAACCGATATGAAATGATCAGGATAATCTCAGCTCTCCTCATCTCCCTAACACTGCTCGGGAACACAAAGAAGCTCTTTGTGTGTGTGTGTGTGTGTGTGTGTGTGTGTGTGTGTGTGTGTGTGTGTGTGTGTGTGTGTGCACTAAAGACAGGCCGCGTAGACGCAGATCACCGTCGGCAAATCAATCAAAAGCATATTAAGCAAACACGTGTGCGGAGTCGGGGACGTGCGGGAGAGGACTTGAGGGACGTGGAGGAGGAGGAGGACTGAGTAAATTAACATCACTTCTGTTTGTCTGTTTGTACAAGAGCACCGAGCACAAGGGACAAAAGATTTAATGGTGTACGAAGTCTTGTAGGATCATCAACCTCCTTCTCAAATACAGATATTTCAGACCAACTTCAGGAAAGCAACTATTCTTCTGCCAAAAATATTCTACAGCATAAAACACATTTTACCAGAATACAACGTGCAGATATTCCCATGTAGGACTTTGCTTTGGTCCGCGAGGACGTTATACTGCACGCAAGACGCCGTTTTACCAAACGTGGCGCTTCAAACCCTCAACGTCAAGTAAAGACGTCGAAAACCTCACGAGAGGCTCGGTGCGATTGTCTCGCGTGTTTTACGCGACAGTGACGCACCGAAGAGGAACAGGAAGTCCTCCGTTCCACCATCGATGATCAGATCGCGGCTTTCAAAATGTCCGCCATCATCGTCATCATCATCATCAAAACAGAGAAGAGCGCTTACACACTGCGTACAACGTTCTAAAAACGTCTGAAGAGAAACGAATCGGCGGTGAATTATTTACGTCTCGATGATCGGTGGCGAGAACAGACAGCGGCGAATGAGTTTCCTGTTGTGGAAATTATTCATATTATTATTATTATTATTATTATTATTATTATGCTTTACAGTTTGGCACGGCGTATTTCTTCCTTTTCGCTTCGCAAAGGGGAAATATATTTCCATTCAGGGAAGCGTTTTCAGGACTATATCTTATAATAATAATGTTAATAATAACAATAGTGCAATAGTAAGAGAATGAACTTCCTGTGAGGTGAATAATACATTAGAGGGAGTCTAACGCCATGTCTGTAGCCTGGTTAGGATTAAATACACAGAGCAAACAAGAGGGAAGGTAAATATCTAGTGAAGGCCAGACAAATATTTGATAAGAGGATAGGGACAGAGCCAGAGACAGACTCCGCCCCTTTTCCCCGTCCCCTACGACCACACTTCCCTCCTCATCCCTTTATCCCCATACACTCCACCTCTCCGTCACTCAGGCAGCAGATGTGTGTTTCACAGCCCCGCCGAGTACGCAACCCGATCCGCAAACAATAGCCGTGTGCTGACAAAGGTCGCCTTTCGCAATACATGTGTTATCCATGTTATCAGAGACCTTAAAAACACACACACACACACACACACACACACACACACACACACACAAGCCAGACCAGTACGCTCTGGAAAGCGCACATCAGCCCATGTCCGGGACGACACAATCCCGACCCCTTATTATGCTGATTACTCGAGTTTAAGCTCCTTATTTAACCCTAAGCTGGAAGTCGGTGTAAACAAGCGCAATCCTATTAACCTAACACTTCACAGGAAGAAGGCTAACAGCAGCCATCACGCTAACGTGTGAAGCACAGCGTGGTAAACTCGTAACAACAAGTTCCTCGGGGGTTCTTTAGCGCTTTCCTGAGACGAAAGGGGAACCGGACATCGCCGGGTTCTACCAGGACCCCGAAGAGTTCCAAAACCAAAAAACACTAGAGGGTCCTGGATTTCATTTTAGACGTACAATTTTAATATTCTAATAGCGTACGTTTAGTTCAGTACAGAAATTAAAAATAAAAGTAAAAAATCTCAATCACTTTTTTAAAAAAAACAAGTAAAATGTTCTACAAAGAACCTCGAAGAGCTCCAGAACTGAAAAATATAGGGACCTACATTATTATTATTAGTAGTAGTAGTAGAATTATTATTATTATTATTATTATTATTATTATTATTATTATTATTATTATTACTACTACCACTACTACTACTGTTATTATTAGTAGTATTAGTAGTATTATTAGTATTATTACTATTATTGTTATTATTATTATTAGTAGTAGTAGTAGAATTATTATTATTATTATTATTATTATTATTATTACTACCACTACTACTATTGTTATTATTAGTAGCATTATTAGTATTATTACTATTATTGTTATTATTATTAGTAGTAGTAGTAGTAGAATTATTATTATTATTATTATTATTATTATTACTACCACTACTACTATTGTTATTATTAGTAGCATTATTAGTATTATTACTATTATTGTTATTATTATTATTAGTAGTAGTAGTAGAATTATTATTATTATTATTATTATTATTATTATTATTATTATCATTACTACTACCACTACTACTACTGTTATTATTATTAGTATTATTACTATTATTGTTATTATTAGTAGTAGTAGTAGTAGTAGTAAGGGAATTATTGTTATTATTATTATTATTATTATTATTATTATTATTATTATTACTACTACCACTACTACTACTGTTATTATTATTAGTATTATTATTATTATTGTTATTATTATTATTAGTAGTAGTAGTAGTAGTAGTAAGGGAATTATTGTTATTATTATTATTATTATTATTATTATTATTATTATTATTATTATTATTATTATTATTACTACTACTACTACCACTACTACTACTGTTATTATTATTAGTATTATTATTGTTATTATTATTATTAGTAGTAGTAGTAGTAGTAGTAAGGGAATTATTGTTATTATTATTATTATTATTATTATTATTATTATTATTATTACTACTACCACTACTACTACTGTTATTATTATTAGTATTATTATTATTATTGTTATTATTATTATTAGTAGTAGTAGTAGTAGTAGAATTATTATTATTATTATTATTATTATTACTACTACTACTACTACCACTACTGTTATTATTAGTAGTATTATTAGTATTATTATTATTATTGTTATTATTATTATTATTATCATTAGTAGTAGTAGTAGTAGTATTACTACCACTACTACTACTACTACTATTATTATTACTGTTATTGTTATCATTATTATTATTATTGTTGTTATGATTACCATTATTGTTATTATTATTATTAGTAGTAGTAGTAGTAGTAGTAGTAGTAGTATTACTACTACTACTACTATTATTATTATTATTATTATTATTATTTTAAATAGTGTACACCAGGTACTAATCACAAAAAGAAACACTCAAACACACACACACACACACACACACACACACACACACACACACTTTCCTCAAATGTAGTTGGAATTAAGGAGCGTGTGTCTGGCCACGATTATCCACGCTGGCTTTCTACCACACAAATTTGAAATTCATTAAAGATGTCATTAACTAATTAAAGGCTGAATGCTGTAAATTCACAGAAGCGGTCCACGGGCGTAATGACACTCAGAGCGACTCGGAAAGTGACATAAAGCGAAGAGCGGAGTGAAAAACGTAATCGGCGTGCTTGATGAGCTCATCACGGTTCCTCGGCCTCCTCGTGCTTTCTGACTCTTCTCCTTGTCTCCGTGAAGAAGCGCGAACGTTCTCGCCAGCGTGTCTTTTACGCAGAGACGTTCGAAACGCCGTCGCTGTTGCGCTGTATTATTCATAAACGCTGAGGGTTTCGTCTTTAAGGTGACGAACAAACGGACGGCGTTTTGTTCAGCAGGCAGATGCTCAGTTCAGATTCTGCCGAGGCTTTTACGGTAAATATTTAACAGCAAGCCATTTAAGCAGAAACAAAGTGTGTGTGTGTGTGTGTGTGTGTGTGTGTGTGTGTGTGTGTGTGTGTGTGTGTGTGTGTGTGTGTCTCGATGAGTCATTTCTAAAGGTCTAATGAATAAGTGAGACAGGAAACTGTACTTTGTGTGCATGTGTGCGTGCGTGCGTGCGTGCGTGCGTGCGTGTGTGTGTGTGTGTGTGTGTGTGTGTGCACGCATGCATACTGTACATATGTCGGTATTTGTTCCGTTAGCTAATTTGCTTCAGCGTACGGTGAAAAAATCATGCATTTAAAGCACATTAACGCTCTTCCGCGCCAGCGTACGCTCTTAAATAAGGTTCCTTCAGGGTTCTTCAGAAGGTTTGATGGTTCTGGCTTTTCTAAGGGGTTCTCCTTGATACTTTTTTTTTTTTTTTTGCTAAAATAAATGGTTCTACGCAGAACCCTGAAGAGGTACAAACCTAAAGAATCATACAGGGGCCTGGATTTGTTTATTTGTTTGTTTATATATCACAGTACAGTACTAATACGGGGTGCCACAATTTAATAATAATAATAAGAAGAAGAAGAAGAAGAAGAATTGTATTATTATTATTATTATTATTATTATTATATAATTAAAAGTTTACTTTTCTATTTAAAGGTTTCATTTATATAGCACCGTTCTATTTGGAAAAAGGAATACACAAAGACCCCAAAAATTAAATTATTTTCGATACTGAGTGAGACACGAGGTACCAAGAGGTCCAAGCAGGGACATGTGGGCGGAGCTAGAAATAATGCAGACTACCGATTGGTCAAATGACATCTCCAAAGATAGAGAGATAGAGAGAGAGAGAGAGAGAGAGAATGGTGAGAACAGCTTTTCTACAGAACTATAACAGCAACACAATCATTTGTACACTCGTTGAAGACTCACAGGGTTACTTACGGCTTCTTTAAGATGGTTGCTTTTTTAGCTTTATGTAAAGGGTCTAACTGGAACCTCCTGGTTTTTGGTGCTAGATGGAACCTTTAATGTGCCTGATAGAGAACATTCCCTTTAAATGAAAAATGTGGAAAGTTCTATAAAGGTTTATAAGGTAAACATTGAACAAGACCTTCAAGCTCCTCTACTGTTGCTGCCGTTTTTAACGGGTCACTGTGAGTAATGATGTCACCAAGCCACACCCTGTAGAGAAGCTCCGCCCACTCCGACATGTTCTGCGATAGGAAACGGACCCAAAAACTCACCCAGGGTTCGGATACTCCAGTCTTAGAAATAAAAAGGTGTGTGTATGTGTGTGTGTGTGTGTGTGTGTGTGTGTGTGTACTGTATGTGTGAGGGAAAGAAGGATGGGAACTTTATATATCCGAGTTTAAAGATCCTGAAATCTTGAAGCTCGTCAGCAGCGGTGCAGTTCGGCAGCAAGGCCGCGGTGCTAAAAACGGCAGCTCGGCTCGGCGCTCTGTGCTAAAAATACACCGGGCTTCTCTCCGGCGAGCGAGGAAGCCTGAATTAAACACAACGGGAGCCGTAACATGGATTCAAATCCCCGCTTTGGCTCTGAAAGTCGATACACCTGAGGGGAAAAAAAGCAGCTCAGGTACATAAAGTTCACGCAGAGAGGCGGATGACGGCCATCGTTTCATCAGCGTTATCATTGGAGTGGCATCTCAAAATGTCCTAATCGTACCCTTTCCCACTCTCTAAGAAGATTGCGTCATGACACGGTGGAGCGACAGACGAAAATACCTGGTGGTGAGTAACACACAAACACCCGCCGCTCGTGCCAGCGTGCAGATGCATACGACGTCGCTAGCCGCTCAGATTTCGCTAGTCAGTGCCCACGCCAAAGACTGAGAGTGGCAGCTGCAGCAGTATGTCCTCACACACACACACACACACACACACACACAAACAAAACCAATCATAATGGGAGTCTTAATTGAGTTTCGCCATTTTTCAAGCGAGCCATTATCTCGAGCTAATGGCGTCCACTGGTCCTCTCTCGCGTTACTCGAGTGGGTCTTGAGCGAGCCTCTTGTTTCCTGCAGTCGGAGATAACGCGACACTAACAACTACACCCACAGTCATCAGCGATCTGCATATTCAATAACTTCCGTAATTACGTGTGCAATTCATCAGATCCCATCTGATTGCAGAGGGGAAGAGAGACAACGCACGAGCGCGCGCGCACGAGAGAGAGAGAGAGAGAGAGAGAGAGAGACGTCTGATTCCTCGAGGACACGAGTCTAATCACAAAAACTAACATGATAATTGAAATCGGAATGGAAACGCTCGGAGCGACGTAGGCACAAGGCTGCGGTGAGGCTCGGAGAGAGCGGATGCACTTGTGGCTCGAGAGGCTGATAAAGGATGCTGACAGATGCTGGAAGGAGAGAGCGAGAGAGAGAGAGAGAGAAATGGATGCAGGACACGTTCAAGGACCTGCGAGTCGGCGCGTGATGCCCTCAAAGCAACATGAAACAAGAAGGAACATAAAAGGTGTTTTTTTTTTTTTGGTCTTATTAACTTCAAGAGAAATAAAAGACAGAGAACATGAACTAAACATTAAATGTAACCATAAACGGATAAAAAATATACGCGTCATTAATCAATAAACAATTCTAAGCTTTGACAAATTACTCTGGAATACTCGCGATAAAACACCGCGGGACATCCTGCTGCAGGAAGATAATCACCATCGCAGGGCACAATCACACACACACTCCCATTCATACACTACGGACACTTTAGACACGCCAATCAGCCTACCATGCATGTGTTTGGACTGGGGGAGGAAACCAGAGTACCCGGAGGAAACCCCCACAGCACGGGGAGAACATGCAAACTCCACACACACACACAGGGCTACAATGGGAATCAAACCCCCGACCCTGGAGGCGTGAGGCGAACGTGATAACCACTAAGCCACCGTGCCACCATGTATCCATGTTTAAACTATAGATCATCTTTTTCCTTTGAAATCCTGCGTGTGAGGAATCTTCCGGAATTCTTTTCTCCGTTTTTTTTTTTTTTTTAAGGACAGACATCAGCCTGACTTTCTGCCGGTGGGGGGGGGGGGGATAAATAAAAAAGTCTGTCCCTGATCTCCAACACTCTACGCCCCGGTGTGTCCGTTTCTCCGATGGCCAGAAGATTAACTCGGAGATAAAGCTGACGATGAAGATGAATGTCTCCACGTCCAGCGCGCTACTTTACAGTCTCTCCCATCTGCTGAATCTCATACTTAGCGATAATTAGTGATGCCAAATTCATTAACCCGAGCTGGCGTTATAGCGGCCCGCGCCATAAATTAGCTTAATGTGAGCGGACATATTCCAGTTAGAGGGGATATAAAAGGTGAGGAGAACCACCAGAGGAACCGAGACTGTACATCATGAACATACTGTCTGTGACACACGTAACGATAATGGATCTCGGGCAATTTGGACGCGAGCGGTGTTTTCTGAAAGACGTTACCTCGACGCTCAGGAAGCCATCCCGTCGCTCTCGACTTACCGTACGACGCGGATACGAGTTCTCGCACTGGTTCTACACGACCCTCGGCGTGTTATTTCATCAAACACGATACGATTATGTTTCTACGTTTGCCAGATAAAATGCTAAAACAACACAATCGCCAGACTCTTGAATAATATTGGTCGTGGACATGTTAGCTGTTTGTGTTGGACGTGGCTGAGAGAGAGAGAGAGAGAGAGAGAGAGAGAGAGAGAGCGAGCGAGCGAGTGGACGTGCAGGCGAGCGAATCTGCTTATCTAGGGCCAGATCAGGTGCCAGAAATGAAAGAAGAGGTGTCCTATCTCTCACTTTTTTCCTTCTCCCTCTGGAGCCTGTCCAAACAGCATCGTCTAATTCGCGCATTTGTTTTTCTTTCAAATCTCTGGCATAAATCTCATTCGTGTTTATTTAGAGTCAGTTAGGGAACAAGTAGATTTTGGACAGCCATTACTCCCCCCTTCGTCCTGCGTGGTGAAGCTTGGCACACCCCTCTTTTTCCCTTCCTTTCCTTCTCTTTCCCTACAGTGTGTGAGAGGACGATTTCTGCACCGGTGTTTAATTGAACGGCCCAAAACAAACCGCTATTGTAAAAGCAGACGCGGACTTGTGCTGTCCTTGGATGACACGTCATCTCCTCGTGTCCCTCGGCGATCTTTCTCCCGGCTAAGAGCCTGTTAGGCCAGGATTCCACTTTGTTGTTAAAAAGGGTCCTGTCTCTTTCAGCTCACTCTCTCTCTCACTCTCTCTCTCTCTCTCGTTCTTTATTTTTTCAAGGCAAGGTGGTGGAGAAACACAAGTTCATTGTTCTCCTCACAGATGGACGCTGGAGTTACTAGGGCAACACGGCTAATCCCCGCTTTTTACCACCTTTCTTCATGTTATTGGCTCATCAAGTGCCTACCTTTTAACTCGTGAGCGGGACGGACGGGGGGGCGAACTCTGACGCTCTCCTCCTTCTAATTAGCTACGATTCGCGTTTGCACAGACGACACGATGAGCTAATCGAAAATTTGCAAAATAATGACGTACCGGGAGCAAGCGATTCGGCGAAGAATAACAAGAACGAGGCCATTATGGAGCAGCGGACGTGTCCAATACAGCTCCGTCCGCCACAACGGAGAGCGTAATTGTCCCGCCGTTTGTCCACACAATCAACAAGCCATTGTTGGAGACTTGAAAAATAAAAGGGGCAGAGAATGGCTGCCATCAGGATTGGTCCGCTCCTCGTTTCTCGATTGTTCTCCGAGAGAAGACGGAGTTTAATGGATTCCTGCTTCTTTGTTTTTTTTCTTTTTTTTTTTTTTTTTTAAACTGTCTAGTTTTTGGAAGAGAGAGAGAGAGAAAAAAAGGAAAGAAAGCTTTACAGCTTTTTCCAAAGCAATAAAACCTAAAACATCTAAAAGATCTGATTCTGTGGTCCGATCACATCGCGGTAAGATTAGACAACTGATTCCTCAAGGGTAAAACTGGAAGTAAAAACCATGTAAATAAATAAATAAATAAATAAATAAATACATTTTTAAAACTCTCTGAATAGAGTCTTTTGCCCTATTCGGACAGTATTAGTTTTACACAGGGACGCAAATATTAAGACGATTTCTGGGGTTATCGTCACATCCGAATCCAAATTTTTTTTTGCCCTTGTTTTTTTTTTTTTTTTTTTTTTTTACAAATGTGCGTGCACGTGTCCGGAAAGACTACATCGCATTTTACCTCCTAGAAAACGAGCAGCAGAAAGAACTCCGGGTAGCGCGTGTGTGTGTGTGTGTGTGTGTGTGTGTGTGTGTGTGTGTGTGTGTGTGTGCGTGTGTGTCCGATCTGAACGGACATGTTGGAGAACTTGTGTCATATACAGTGCGTAAAGCGGTTTTGTGCTTTTTATTTGGGTGTGAAAGAAACGCAGCTCGACGTTTAAAAGCACGTGTCGGAGAAGCAACACTTCCGGGTTTTGTTTAGTTTTGAAACACACGTACAGCACACACACGTGTCACGGTCATGTGACCTACTATTACTCCTAATGCAACTCACATGGCCACGCCCCCCAAAACCAAAACTCGAATGATGCCTGTAGTGATGATGAGTGTAGGGATTCGTAGCGACACGAGAATACACACACACGCCCATCTCACTAATCCCATCCGGGTCGAGCAGAATTACAGAATCGACGCTCGTCCTCTGGAAACATCACACGCGCGTGCGCGGATAACTAATCCCGTCTGAATAGAGGTTAGTCATTAAACATGCTGAATTAAAAACACGAGCAGATATGTTAACATGAGTTATGATTTCTTTATTGTGTGTGTGTGTGTGTGTGTGTGTGTGTGTGTCTTTGTGAGGCTTAGCCAGGCCAGGAGGAATGAGGGAATGAGTGAAAAGAGAAAGAATGTTAAGCCGGCCCCCTTTTTCGCTTCGTCCACCTTCAGCGGAGCTTCATTTATCTTCATCTTGTTAGACTAAATTAATTAACAATCTCACTGTTACACACTTTCTCCTTTCATTACATCAAATAATGACAGGAGGAGGAGGAGGAGGAGGAGGAGGAGGAGGTCCCGTCCTGTGGGATTAGGACGGCGGCTGTTAGAGACATCTCTGTGTGTGCGTGTGTGTGTGTGTGTGTGTGTGTGTGTGTGTGTGTGTGTGTGCGTGTGTGTGTGTGTGTCCACCCACAGGGCCGATCATTTCCTTTATAGCACACCTATGGCAGCAGATAAATGAGATATGCCACAGGGTTTATTTGCCAGAGTAGTTGCTAGGGAGTAATTCATCGGAGGAGAATAAAAACACTTCATGAGCGTTCGTCATGACCGCGCGAAGTTCAAAACAAACAGAACGTTACTTTACTTTGGAAAGGAAGCACAAAGACGGAGTTTTGTAATAAATGCGCATAGACTCGGGACTGATTTTTTATTATTTTTTTTTTACACAGGAATGGCAGGATTCTGACTTCGACTTCGATTACCATCATTTATTTGAAAAACCAAACCCAACAAAAAAAAAAAAAAAAAGAAAACAACAAATAGCTTCAAATGATCACTTTTGAATAATAAAAAAAATTTAAAAAACGTGCCCGGAGTGAAACCCGGAGTGAGTTGGACGCTTTTATCTCGTCCCGATTACCACGACCTGATGTCTCCGTGAATGCTGCGTGTGACGTTTTCTTACGGAATTGAAAAAAAATCGTGACAAATGCACGAGAATTTAACGTGAATCTCCAACGATGCGTTTACTCCGAATAAAGATGACACTTCAGACGGAGGACAAGAACCGAGGAAGAGGATTTACAAATAAAGGAGTGCAGGTTGATGAAATGACGATAAGTTCATCCGGAGTCTCTTGGAAGAAACCGGAGAACCCAGAGGAAACCCACACAGATACAGGGAGAACATGTGAACCTCCACAGGATGGGGATCCAACCCCGGAGAGATCCGTGATCAAACTAGCACCTGCAGGACCTTGTACGACCGTAATGACGTGATCGGTGTCTTTACAGGTATCTTGGTTTCCAAGAAGCGGCCCTCAGCACACTTCATCCGGACGAAAGCGTCGCGTTCACTACAAACACTTCCTCGAAATCATATTTCAGAATGTAGAAGTGCATCAGTAAATCTACTTAAACTTGATCCTAAAGCTGAAAAATCCCGTTTTACGTACACCGATCATGACTTTTACAGCACGCTAAGCTCTCTGACTAGCAAAACTGAGCCAACGCTACGGAGGAAAAGGTCCCGGTTGCCACGGTAACGTCATATTTCGTTATAAAGGTCATAAATAAACGAGTAAGAAATGACAACCTAAAACAAGACTCCTGCTCCTGAAATCCCAGCGAATCGCTTCGCCCGAGTTAGCACGTGGGAGCCTTTTTAGGTAGGCAGGAGGTTTCCGAATTTGCATAATCATGCATATTCATGACTCCTGTCATTCTGAATGAGGGTGAAGGTGTAAACATGTTCCTGGGACTCTTCTTCTTTTAAACTTTCATACGATTATTTCTAATAGTTTATTTCAAACGCCACGTTCCGGGGGGTTTTTAAAAGGCAGACGAACAGATGGATGGATGGATGGACGGATGTAACTCCCGAAGGCACACATAACCGTCCAAAAACTAAACGGAATGTCCTTTGCTTTTTAAATACTGAACAAACACTTTGAAAACCCATAGCACGATATCAATTTCAACACCGAACAGTGAATCTGTCAAGAAAACACATCTATACACACACGCACATATATATATATATATATATATATATATATATATATATATATATATATATATATATTAAATAAAGAGGAATAAATAAATTATTACTCAAATCTAAAATAAACTATTTTATTTAAGATCTTGAGCTCTTGTTAAAACAAAAAGTCACATTCATCATATCATCATAGCATCATGTTTCCCTACATCTAACTGTATTTCAGCAAACGGCGTAGACAGAGAGAGAGAGAGAGAGAGAGAGAGAGAGAGAGGGAAACAGAAAATATATGCTATTAATTTAATCAAATAAATGACCTTATGAAAATGAAATCAAAGGGGATTCATTAGCTTTAGTAAAGTTTGGCTGACAACAGCTTTGAAAGGCAGACGCTGTCACTGCTTTTAATGAGAGATCGCTAATTAGGGCTGCTACTCGCAAATTCAAGACAGGGGGAAGGTGCTCGGTGCACAAACAGCCCGATGGCCTACACACTCGCGCTCTTATTTACTTCCTCTGTGTAATGACAAGCACAAATTCTTAATTAGAATCACAGGAAGGTGGCGGTGGTGGTGGCGGTGGTGGAGGCGGGGGTGGGATGGGGGTTGTGAGGGGGGTAAAAAAAAAAAAGTCGTAACTGGTTTTGACTCTTATGGTTGTTGCACAAACACACAACAGGAAGTGGTGAAAAATAATAAAAGAGAGAGAGAGAGAGAGAGAGAAAAAAAAAAAAATCTCAGAGACACGTGCGTGCAGTAAGAGGGAGCAGAAGACGTCTTTCACTCTCGGAGTGATGGGAGGGGCGGGACACACATGCTTTCACTCGGACTGACTTACTGAGGCAGTGTCGTGAGCATGCACACACACACACACACGCACGCACACACACACCTCTATATATACACACACTCCTGTTCAACAGCTAAAATGCTAGGTGTTACTACTGGATGAAAAGACACGAGTTGAGATTTTGTTTTTTGGTTTGTTTTGTTGTTTTTGTTGTTTTTTTTTTATTTGTAAACTAAATCCCCCCTTCTCCACACATCCCCCCCCCACCCCACCCCCGGACGTAAAAACTAAAGCAACTGACCTCAGTAAAAAGCTGCTACGCAGAAAGCCCTCCATGTTCAGCATTTGGGTTCTGTGGCAGGAGAAATACACAGAGAGCCATTGTAACTTTTTAGTACAAAGAAATTGGCACACATCGACAACACCAAAAAAAATAATAATACTAATAATAATAATAATAATAATGATAATAAAGAGGAACGTCAAAAAAAAAAAAAAAAAAAAAAGGAACGACTTTTCTTTTTTGTTCTTTTTTTAAATCTTCCAGGAAAGAACAAAGCCCGTTTCCACAAACTGGATTCTGAAAAGCAGCCATTTGTCATTAGCGCGTATGGTTTTCCAGCCTCAAGCTGATGATATGTTATCGTGTAGCGCCCGGTTCCCTCCCTGCGTTCCCCGCTAAAGAGCCGAGCAGCCGTGCTCCAGATGCCAGCCATGTGTGACGGGGCCTCGGCGGCTTCTGGGCTTCTGGGAGCCCGACCGCAGGGGCCTACGCCGCGCCATCGCCGTGCCAACGCCGTGCCAACCGAACAGCGTGTCCACCATCCAGGCATGCAGGGATATGGTCATGATGTCACCACACACACACACACGCACGCACGCACACACACGCAAACTCGGCTCACTCAGCAGCCTCTTGCACCGCAAATGTAAGAGCACGTGTTTGGAAATTGGAGCCAGATGTTCTCCATTAGTCTCTGTTATTGCTCTTTATATATACATACATCAGAACACTGGAGTAGGAAAAAAAGGTCTGAGAACACTTAACGGGTCTTTGAGGAACCCTAGAACAGCGTGTTTACCTTCCAAGTGGAACCGAAGATCAGATCGAAATTATTATTATTATTATTATTATTATTATTATTATTATTATTGGTGTTGTTGTTGTTATATAATTAATATGAATAAATGTTACAGAAGATCACTGCACTCTTACTTGTTAATTACACAAACTGAATGTTAAGAAAGAAATTAAAGTTTAAATGTAAACGTTGCGTCAATCTAGAAATTAATTCCTGTCATTTTTTTTTATTGGCTCAGTGTACGTTTTATTTATTTACATAAAATTGTTCTGTTTCTTTTCTATTCGTGACCCTGAGCAAAATAACTCAGGTTATTTATTTATATCTCCATACATTCGTTTACGTTTTTACTTCTTTCTTCTTCTTTTTTTTCCCCTTTACTTACTGATTTATCTTGGCAAGACTATTAGTGTGAATGATGTCATAAAATAAAAGAATAAAAAAAAGCCCAACAGTGAACTCATTTCTCGGTAACATCCACAGCTGGAGATGATGCATTTCTTCAACAGCGCTCGAAATTTGTATTTTATTTTGTATTAATTGATTAATTTTTTTTTATTTTTTACGTTAGACGTGTTACCGCGGCAGCCGAATTCATCAAGCGCTGAAGCTAATTAGCGATTTTGTCTCAGGTCGTTACACGGCGCGCTCTCGCCGCCGCCTTCATCATAAACGAGACACATCGGAGCAGAAAGACGCCCAAACGCTGCGCTCCTTCCTAAATCCTTCAGACTGCACTGAGATGAGTGTAATTTAGCCTGTCTCTCCTCCTCCCTTCCTTTTCCTCCCTCTCTCTCTCTCTCTCTCTCTCTCTCTCCCTCGCTCTCTGCGGGGAGAGACAAAGTCTTATGAGAGAATGGAAAGACTGAGAGAGGGATACAGTGTCTTTGCTCCGCTGACAAATCCCTGAGTCTGGCTCTCACAATCAGGTGTTTGAGAAATGAGAAGAAAAAGAAGGAGAAGAAGAAGAAGAAGAAGAAGAAGAAGGAGAAGAAGAAGGAGAAGTAGGAGAAGAAGGAGGAGAAGAAGAAGAAGGAGAAGAAGTAGGAGAAGAAGAAGAAGAAGAAGAAGAAGAAGAAGAGGAAGGAGAAGAAGAAGAGAATGGGTTAAAGAGGAAAAGAGGTTCTCTGGTTGCCACAGAAATGACACAGCGAGAAAACAACAGTCAAATCGCAACCTGGTCAATCAAGCGTGTCTCCTCGTTACTTGAAGGGAGTGTTAAACACACACACACACACTCTCACACCCTTTTGTCAGCAGGGCGGTCTGAAGACAGCAAACACACACACGCCATCTATTTTATGTTTGGCTTCATTGTAAGTGCTTTATGTAACACAATACACTCTTTTCACGTGACGTCACGTCCGTTCTGACTCAAAGCAGCATACGGTTCCTTCCACCAGTATAGAACACTGTGGAGTTCACCCAATCCCCAGTCCCCCAGTCCCCAGTCCTCCAGTCCCCCAGTTCCCCAGTCCCCCAGGTCCCCAGTCCTCCAGTCCCCCAGTTCCCAGTCCCCCAGGTCCCCAGTCCTCCAGTCCCCCAGGTCCCCAGTCCTCCAGTCCCCAGGTCCCAGTCCCCCAGGTCCTCAGTCCTCCAGTCCCCCAGTCCCCAGTCCTCCAGTCCCCCAGTTCCCCAGTCCCCCAGGTCCCCAGTCCTCCAGTCCCCCAGTTCCCAGTCCCCCAGGTCCCCAGTCCTCCAGTCCCCCAGGTCCCCAGTCCTCCAGTCCCCAGGTCCCAGTCCCCCAGGTCCCCAGTCCTCCAGTCCCCCAGGTCCCCAGTCCTCCAGTCCCCCAGTTCCCAGTCCCCCAGGTCCCCAGTCCTCCAGGTCCCCAGTCCTCCAGTCCCCCAGGTCCCCAGTCCTCCAGTCCCCCAGGTCCCCAGTCCTCCAGTCCCCCAGTTTCCCAGTCCCCCAGTCCCCTAGTCCCCTTCTACACATGCCAGATATACGTCTAGATGACGTCCAGTGACTTGCAGGCAGATTTACACTCACGCCACATTCTACACTCGATAAAGGAAGAAGAATTCTTCATGGAGAAGTATCTGTGTGGTCATGACCCGGCCCAGCTCACGTTAGCGGAGGAGTTAGGAAAACGGTAGATGTTAGCTTTCTCTTCTGCAGACAGAAAGCCCTTATTGTTGATTAATTTACCGTAATGCAGACCACACACTCTTCTTGTAGCCGAGTTTCCATATTACCAGTGTTATCTACAGATTGTGTATTCTTAGATAAATGTCAGTGACGTATTCGCTTAGCTTAGCTTAGGATCTTAGCGGGTTTAAAGCAAAAAATAAATGTATTAAGTAAATAAATAATGATGAAACACTCCAGTATAGCTCCTGTCCTGGGTGAAGTGTCCGGATTGCTGCCCGGGAACGAGCAGCACCGAGCCGGACGCTTCACCCAGGAAACACGGAGGCCACGACCCTGATGGTGACGCTGAGATACGAGCTACACCGGGATTTTCCAACAAACAGTGAGTGCGTTTCATTATTATTATTATTATTATTATTATTATTTTCCTTTAAAAGTGCTAAGACCACGAGCTAAGCTAGGCTAATCTAATTGGCGAAGGTAGATATCTGAGCACACACCGCTTCTCCTTCGTCTCGCAGGATATGATGCACACGTACACTGATGAATGTTATATAAGATCGCTTCAGAACATTTCATTTTAGCAGCAAGAAAAACGGCTTTGGATTCTGGACTCTGATTGGTCAGAAGGTGTTGATTAGTTTTCTATAACAGCAGCTCTGAGAGTAACCTCCCTCCATCTCTCTCTCTCTGTCTGTCTGTCTCTCTCCCTGCATACATCTCTCTCCCTTTCTCTCTCTCCCCATCTCTCTTTCTCTCCCTCAGTCTCTCTCCCTCCATCTCTCTCTCTCTTTCTCTCTCTCCCCATCTCTCTCTCCCTCAATCTCTCTTTCTTTCTCTCTTTCTCCCTCCATCTCTCTCTCCCTCCATCTCTCTCTCTCTTTCTCTCTCTCCCTCCATCTCTCTCTCTCTCTCTGGCTGCTGTGTTTCTTCAGCCTCTTCTCTGCCGAAAGCCGTATTGTGGTAACGGAGAGGAGTAAGAGTGCTGTGCACGGGGAGTTAGGTGCGGTTTTGGACGCTGAGCTGAGGAAAATGTGACTGAGCCACATTGTATTTGCTCTTCTCCCAACATGTATGAAAAAAAAATTAAAAAGAAAAGAGAGAGAGAGAGAGAGAGAGAGAGAGAGAGAGAGAGAGAGAGAGCGTAGAGCAGCAGTAAGTCTTAAATTTAGAACAGACCTCCTTTCAAGGGCAATGATTCGCTGAATGAGAAGAGAGGAGGATCAACATCAGCGTTAAAAGACGAGTGCTGTGCTGCCTCTCTCTCTCGCTCTCTCTCTTTTTTCAGTTTTCTGCCTTTTTTTTTTTTACATTTTTTTTCCTCCACATCGGGAATGTGCCAAGAGCCGCCTGTGTCCAAACGCTGAGGCTCCCGCCATCTGCAGCAAATGTGGTCCATTAAAGCAATACCATATGGACGACAAGCTCTCGCTATTAACACGGCTTCTGGACGCTCTGCCATCTTCCCAACGCACACACACACACACACACACACACACACATGCACACACAGCAGGCTCTCATATTTTAAAACTTTGGGACGAACTCATGCAGGGTGTGTGGGCTCGAGCGCTGAAGCCAGTGATTCTGTCATTTTATGAAACTTTGCCTACAGCTTCCATGGAGAGATGCTCTTCATTCAACACTCTGTAGATGTTTGATGGCTACCAGAGATAATGGAAAAAAAAAGCACTCGAACAGCGCTATGAATCTCTCCCTGCTTTTAATATAACAAGGAGGGGAAGTGAGGTTTTAAAGCCTTAGCAAATGGCTGTGAGTCAAATCAGGCACATCAGATCTTCCACCCCGATGATGACTGGTTTCTTCAAGAAGTCAAGATGCTGGAGAAACCAAAGGGTGTGGAGATGTGGTGAGGAGATGGTGGATCTATCCGTGCAACACTAGCCAACACCCCCTCGGAGAGAGAGAGAGTGAGAGAGAGATGTGAGAGAACCCATCCACACATTATATAAAGCTTCTTCTCTTCTCAGCGACATGATGGTAAAGCTCGCGTCTCTGTTCTCCTACACACACACACACACACACACGGTGGGGAACATACACAACGCAAATCAATTACACCTCTGTGATTTGTCTCCCCCAGCCCCTGAGTCTCACAGCATTCCTGTTTGTTGATTTTCTGCCCCAGAACGCGTACGCCGACACGTTCACAATTACAGAGAGAGAAAAAAAAAGAGATGTTTCACAACTGTCCTTTCAATGCCTTTCCAATGCCACAGAAGACAGGTATTAGTAAAAAGAAAACACACACACACACACACACACACACACACACACACACACACAATGGGCCTCATTTATCAACCTTTTAGTAAAATCTTTACGTATTGACACAACGCTCACCTTCTTTGCTGAAAATGGTCACACTCATTCACGGCATATTTACATTTAGCCACGCCCACAAAACCCCATAAAAGCTGAAGCTCATCTTCGCCTCCGAAGCGTAGCCCGCGCTAAAACTCCCAATAGTGCAGCTCAGCCACTGCAGCGCAAACGCTTCCTCCTTTTTATTTCAGGGCGCCAATACTTTTTGTCCCAGTTGTACAGATAGTCGTAATTATTATGTCTCGTTTGCTTTCTTTCGAGTCGTTGATATGAAACGACCCAAAACCAGCAAATTGGTGTTGAAGTGATTTAAACGTGTCTTTCGAGATTCTCCTGAGCATGTATTGAAGATCAAGACTGAGCTCTGATTGGTCAGAAATGCTCACAGAACACAATATAATTTGCATATTGCAGTCTTCTGTGATTTCAGTATTGTAATAATGATATATATTATATATATAAATAATGATATAGCTATATAACGATATATATCACACTGTTCTATATCCTCATAGTTAAAATTAGCGTATTAAATACTTTTTCTTTCTTTTTTTTTGTGTAGAGTTAAGGTCCATTTGTCTTGCGCCTTGACTGATTTCCAGACCAAGAGCGCTCGCTCCAACACCGTGTCACACAGGCGCATACCTGCGGGTGTTTTCATTTCACACGATTAATTAATCAATGACTGCGATGGAGGAAGTCTCGTGGAGAGAGATTGATGGGGAAATGCATGAGGATAATCAGTTCTGACAAGAGCACACACACACACACAAATACACATGCACATACACGTGCACACATGCACAAACACACACGCACATGACTAGTCTTAGATTACATTTAGCAATGAGAAGCACAGCCACAAAAAAACCCAGATCATTTCTTGCACCGATGTCATGTGTACATTGTAAAGGCCGTGCGTTGTGTCAGAATGTAACAAAGGGCTTTATATTTTGTAACAATGTATCTAAACACTCTGTGTCAGGTAACAGCGTAACAACATCCACGACACGCCGTGTAACATAGGCCCGGTCTCATATAACAATTTAACAAAAGACTCCTGTTACAATGTAGCAAAAGACACCGTATTGTATTACAAATTTCTTGTAAGAATGTAACTAGTGACACCTTATCATGTACAAATACAACAAAAGACTCTGTATTGTGTAACGGTGTAAAACAAAAAAGACTACATAACTAAAGATTCAGTACTGTATAACTACATAACTAAAGATTCAGTACTGTGTAACGATGTAACTAAAGATTCAGTACTGTGTAACTACATAACTAAAGATTCAGTACTGTGTAACTACATAACTAAAGATTCAGTAGTGTGTAACGATGTAACTAAAGATTCAGTACTGTGTAACTACATAACTAAAGATTCAGTACTGTGTAACTACATAACTAAAGATTCAGTACTGTGTAACTACATAACTAAAGATTCAGTAGTGTGTAACGATGTAACTAAAGATTCAGTACTGTGTAACTACATAACTAAAGATTCAGTACTGTGTAACTACATAACTAAAGATTCAGTACTGTGTAACTACATAACTAAAGATTCAGTACTGTGTAACTACATAACTAAAGATTCAGTACTGTGTAATACATAACTAAAGATTCAGTACTGTGTAACAACACAAGTAAAGATTCAGTACTGTGTAACAACACAAGTAAAGATTCAGTACTGTGTAACAACATAACTAAAGATTCAGTACTGTGTAACAACACAAGTAAAGATTCAGTACTGTGTAACAACACAAGTAAAGATTCAGTACTGTGTAACAACATAACTAAAGATTCAGTACTGTGTAACGATGTAACTAAAGATTCAGTACTGTGTAACTACATAACTAAAGATTCAGTACTGTGTAACAACACAAGTAAAGATTCAGTACTGTGTAACAACACAAGTAAAGATTCAGTACTGTGTAACAACGTAACTAAAGATTCAGTAGTGTGTAACGATGTAACTAAAGATTCAGTACTGTGTAATACATAACTAAAGATTCAGTACTGTGTAACAACACAAGTAAAGATTCAGTACTGTGTAACAACACAAGTAAAGATTCAGTACTGTGTAACAACATAACTAAAGATTCAGTACTGTGTAACGACGTAACTAAAGATTCAGTACTGTGTAACGATGTAACTAAAGATTCAGTACTGTGTAACTACATAACTAAAGATTCAGTACTGTGTAACGATGTAACTAAAGATTCAGTACTGTGTAACTACATAACTAAAGATTCAGTACTGTGTAACTACATAACTAAAGATTCAGTACTGTGTAACAATGTAACTAAAGATTCAGTACTGTGTAACAATGTAACTAAAGATTCAGTACTGTGTAACAATGTAACTAAAGATTCAGTACAGTGTAACGACGTAACTAAAGATTCCGTATTGTGTAAGAACGTGACAAAAGGAGGATCGTTTCTGATCACACGTGAATAATCTTAGATTAGATTCAGTAATGACACAAAGATCCAAAACAAGACAAAACTTGTCGTTTCGAAATGTATCAATTCCTCCGTCTAAAAAAATCTCATCTTTTATTTTTTATACATTTTTTAAAAGTATAAATTTCATGTCACTCTCTTTAATAAGAACACAGACTTTTGTCTGTAAGCAGTAATTTGTCAGGTGTGACTCGGCGGCAGGTTAAAGGTGCGAATTTCTTCACTGTAGCACCTGAGCATTAGCACATGCGCTATTACCTTGAGACCGAGGTGGAGAACTAATTTCCATCTGCTGCTTCGAGGCAATCCCTCACCTCGTGTACGGATGGGGCATGAATAACCTGTGTGTGTGTGTGTGTGTGTGTGTGTGTGTGTGTCTGTGGCTATGTTTAGTACAAGAGGGAACATGCGTAAGGGACAAGGAGCCAGCTGTACTGCCCTTCTGAGACCAGAAATCAGATTCCTTTAGCAGCTAAAACGCTGTATTTAAAAGTGACTGATGACAGACTAATTAAATTAGCATTTCAGCTCAGAGCCACTGAGCGCAGGATGGTGTGAAAGGGTTTTGACAGAGCTGGGATATCATACATGAGAGGGGAGAGAGAGAGAGAGAGAGAGAGAGAGAGAGAGAGAGAGAGTGCAAAAACAAAATCACCGTACAGTTCATCTACAACTCACAACTTTATAGGAAAAAGGACGAGATGTGGAGATGGGGAGCGTCCATGAAGAACTCCCTCAAAACACACACACACACACACTCACACACACACACACCTTGACTAATACGTCCCGTATCCCATCTCACCTCTGCCTCCAGGCCCCAAAGCCACACGAGTAGTGAATTAATTTGTGCGACATTAGGAAGGTGTGTTGAAAGGTGTCTGCTCATGTCTCAAATTAATCGCACCGCTGGTCAGCATTAGCACCTAGACGCCCGCCGCCACAGCACACACACACACACACACACACACACCGACAAACACACACTTACAACGCAGCAAAGGGAGGGAGTGTGTGTGTAAGAGAGAGAGAGAGAGAGAGAGAGAGAGAGAGAGAGAGGATTCGCCCGTTCACACCGGAATAATTAGAACATGTCAGGAAGAATTAATTTCCTCATTTTTCAAAAGGATACACAGAAATTACCATGTTATTATATGACAGGGTCCCTGGGAGAATTGTATTAAATTTGATTTCCAACACAGCCACAACCTCCTCCCCCTCTCCTCCACACACACACACACACACACACACACACACAACAAATTAAAGTCATAAATAAGATGGAAAGAAGCGGGGCACGGAGCATATGTTTATGGCAATGAGTGAAGCCAGGGGAGCAGAAACAACTATCTTCATTTGGTTTTATTTAAATCAGCTCGACACCATGTGTCTGAATGACAGCGTTCGCTAATGGGGCTCGGATTAGGGGGCTCCTTGATATTAGCCCGGAGACGCAGCAGCCACTTAGCGGGTTACACACCGTACGCTTCGACTCACAACCTCACCAGCTGAGCAAGGAAAACTATTTATAATTAAAAAATGTTCAAAATGAAGCGTGGTTGCTTTACTTGATTGGTTTCATGTGTGTATATATATATATGTATATATAGTGTGTGTGTGTGTGTGTATATATATATATATATATATATATATATATATATATGTATATATAGTGTGTGTGTATATATATATATATATATATATATATATATATATATATATATATATATAGTGTGTGTGTATATATATATATATATATATATATATGTACATATAGTGTGTGTGAGTGTATGTGTGTGTGTGTGTGTGTATATATATATATATATGTGTGTGGTAAATGGTAAATGGCACACTTACATAGCACTGTTATCCAAAGTGCTTTACACTGTGTTACTGTGTGTGTGTGTGTATATATATATATATGTATATATATGTATATATATATATATATATATATATGTATATATATATAGTGTGTGTGTATATATATATATATATATATATATTGTAATTATAATATATACAATCTATACATATTGTAAACATATTGTAATTATTTTACCATCTTGCTACTCCAGAATGAGTGTCTGACTTGCAATGGCGCAAAAACAAAGTACCTTCAACTCGATTATCCCCGATAGTTTCATTGTCCTCGCCCTAATGTGCAAATTTTTCCCCATCTCGCAATTCAAGGCCAAAATTTGTGACCAAAAAAACCCTCGTATTACTACAACAACAGCATGAAATCCGAACTGTCCTTTCCATAAACGCTTGAACTGTTCCTGAACAGCCATGTTGTTTTTCCCCGCCCCCTCTGTATATTACAAACGCGGCCTGAACGCGATTTTATAATACGTATGGCGGCGCTTAAAGAAAACGATGATGTCTTTGTTCACCAAATCAAATCAAATCAAATCAAAATAAAGCGGGAGTGTGAACAATCAGCAGAGAGACTGCTCATGTGAAACCGAACGCGATCAAGGCTGCGAGCGTGCTTAGAAACGCATCGAAAACGAGATGAAAAACTATTGATAAAATCGCCGCTTTGTCTGCGCGCTCCCTTTTCTAAACGTACTCTTTTGTAGATTATAATTTTAGCTGCACGTTCTTCGCGGAGCGAGAGCGTCCGTACCGATGCTTATAGCTGAATAAAGGGGAAAGAAACAATTAGCTGGTCTTCTCTGTTTTCTGTCGAGCGAGACACCTCCAAGGTTAGCCTCGGTGAAGTGACACAATGCGAAAACAGCACCGGCATTCACTCGTCTCGGGGCATTCAAGGCCCTGAAACGAGGCTTTGTGGGGGAGGACAGGAGGGAAAAAAACGAGGCTTCTGTATGTCCTTCATTAAGCTTGTTAGCTTATTACAATTCAGCCTTGTTGAAAAAAAAAGAGTGATGGAAAGACAAAAAAAAAAACGACAAAGTTGTGGTTTTTTTTTTTTTTCCCTTTCCCCCTTGTTCTACTCTTTGAGAATGGGCGTCATTAGAGCCGAGCAGTCCCGCGAGCCCTGCAAACTTTAAATAATTTGGGAATCAATTAACTCGCAAACTCTCGACATAACACGGATTTCACACCCCCGGGGCTGGGGAGCGGCGCGCGTTATCAGCTCCGGAGGATTCACGGCGTTTTGGGAGAAAAGTTCATGGTTGAAATCATTAATTCGTTTTACAGGACTTTTAGTTATGCATTACGCTTCCCAGCTGTGGAAGCCTGGAGATTAATGACATGCTCTTCAGCGCAGCGGCATGCGCCTCCGTAAAGCTAATAGGTGAAACGGTGCTTTTTTTTTTTTTCCCTTCTACGCTAACGTCTGTGGGCTGAAAGGAAGGAGCGCGGCCAAGTCTGTATTACGTTTCGCTGTTTAGAGAGTTAAATAAAGCGTATTGAGGTATCAAGAAAAGCCGTATAGAGAATAAATCTTGGAAGGAGCCACTGCCGGGGCTATGACGACCTGTTGCTGGGACGGGAACGCACTAAAGACTGAGACAGGATGGTACGGAATGTCAAGCGGTGTGGAATTAATGGCTGCGTAAGGATCAACTCCAGACTTTTTGGCCTGAACTAGTTACAGGCAGTGATGAAAAATGCCGGGCGTTAAACAGGTGTATCAGCAACGCCCCGTCACGTAACAGTGTAACCGGAAGAATTTATGGCAAATTGTCAAAACAAAAGACTCCACGTTGTGTAACAATTCTTGTAAGCGTGTAACAAATTACTTTTCAGCGTGTAACAATGTAACGAAAGTGGTATAACGATGGAACAAAAGACTTTTAGTGTGTAACAATGTAACGACAGACTTTTCAGCAGCACGTAACAATGTAACGAAGGTCTCGTAACGATGTAACTACACATGCTTCAACTTGTAACAGTATAACAATATATAAAATAGCTCAAACATAATGAAGGACTCGGCATCGTAGCTAAGAACGTAGCACAATTATTGCAACGATGTAACAAAAGATGAAAATGAAAAGGCTCAGAACACCAGACACATCCTAATCAAAAACTCCTTGAGAATTTAGTGGAAATCTAACCAGAACTCGAACCACTTGACCGAGAACGCTCTCCCTTTCTTCTGAGATCTCAGGCGTTCCAATAATTCAATTCCCAACAATTAAATCTTCTTCTAAATTCCCGCTGATTAAACGCCAGGCTCTCGGGTCCCTCCGGAGGGACGGGAGAAAGAAGCAGAGCAGAAGAATTTCACTGATGAGATTAAAACACTGACCCCAATTGAACATTGTCTCTGACAATAATGGAGGTGAGGGTCAGTGGAGAACTGTGACTGGGGACGCGCAGATAATGGATGAGAAAATAACCACCCAAAGGTTATTCATTTTCATTACTGCGCCTGTTGAGCTGTTTATTTCATTTTTTTTCCCCTCCCTTTCCTAGCAGAAAATCATTCCCGGAGACCCCTGGCTCCACAGAGACATCAGCACCAAGACAGGCTAAATGCAAAATGACAGAACGCTCCGGAAAGCTTTATTAGATGAATGGCACGCGCTGACAAAGAGTGTATTCTGCCTATTGAGGAGGGATGGGGGGGTGTTAGAGGGTATGTGGAGTGGAGTGTGGGGGGGGCGGGGGGTGATGTTGATGATGGCGGGCGCCTGCCTGCATCCTCAGGTGTTTCCAAATGAGTTCACACAGGAGGGATTAAACGGCGGGCACAAACAAGCCACACGTTTGCCCAAATTACTCACCACCTTGTTTTTGTGATTAATTAAACATGCAGATTAAAGTTGCAAAGGAATTTAGATTAATGAGCGCACAAGGCCTCGCTGATAGGAGTGTGCGGGGAATCCGGGGCGGGTGCGTTATGAAAAAATCTAAAACGAAGGAGACAGGAGCGCGCGTCGAGTCTAGACCATGAGGAACGCTCCGTAATGCGTACTGGCAGCTTTAAAACGAGGCTTTTGGCATTGTGTGTGTGAGCTAATGGGCTTTCAATTAGCCAACCTGCGCAGAACGCACACGGTTACTGACGAGGTGCATAAACAGGCTACGTTTAGACCTAAATACAATTACGTGATTCTTGCACATGTGAGAATGAAAATGTTCGATTCTTCCTAAGGTGTAAAAGTTTTTGGACATGCGGATCAAGCCCGGTTTATACTTTTACGGGTAAACCTGCGTAAACGTAGACGTCATGCTAGCACTCGATCTTTCCACGTGCTACTACGTTCTGCGCGCGCGTTGTCTGCAGTGCCACGCGTCAGGAGAACTCTGACGGGTCGGTGGAGAGGCGTGTCCGGAAAGCGCGCACAAACGTTTTGATGAGACGTTGTGACGTTCCTTCCGCGGGTTTAATCCAACGTGCCAAACGTGTCGAGCGTACACAATACACCGCGTCCAGAATCTTCTCGTCTTCTACAGACGAGCTCGCGATCCCCCGGGACCTTCCTGACAGCGTGTTAAGGGTTCACGACGGAAACGGATGGAAGAAGAGAAAAAAACGCGTCGGAGGAGATTCTTCGCCGTCTTTTAAACATCGAAGGACTTTTTCGCACTATCCGTCGTTCCCCAGATGAGGACGGGTTCCCTTCTGAGTCTGGTTCCTCTCAAGGTTTCTTCCTCTTGACATCTCAGGGAGTTTTCCCCTCACCACCGTCACCACCGTCTCGCCCAATAGGGATAAATTCGCACTTTTAATATCTGTATCCCGTGTTTATAGTTTATACATTTCTGTAAAGCTGCTTTGAGACAATGTCTATTGTAAAAAGCGCTATACAAATAAAACTGAATTGAATTGAATTGAATATTCACCACCTACACACACACACACACACACACACACACACACACACACACACCGAGTCTACACTACAAGGCTCACACTGTTGGCCCACGGCTGGACGCGCTCCAGGACGAAGGGCTGATGTTTGCTGTTCTACCAGCAGCTCGTTCACCTTTATTCAGCTCAACAATCAGCGCTTCATGCCCAAAAATAGAGACCTGACCCTGCAACTTATCAAGTCTAATATCTGTGTTCGCGCTGCCTATAAAGGGGCTCAGTGCGTCCCACAGCTGCTGTGTGGTGTTAGTTGCTCCCAGCATGCTCCAATACTCTAGAACATGTAACAGCATCCTACACGTAGAGTCCAGCTCAGCACAAACCGCGCATAGCAAACCGGTCGTAATGAGACGCACTCGCCGAGGAGTAACCGCTCATATCCTTTTCAGAATTCCCTTTGAAATGACGTCCGTCTGAAAAAAGCTCGGACTCGTAAAACCGAGCGTCAAAGTGCCGAGATAACGGAATGGCGATTCGGGCGATATGGTGACACGTGATATCTTGATATCTTCCTCTTCCCAAAGTGACGCTGCAATCTGAGACGCGCCGCGAGCTTAATAAAAGGTGGGCCGCCTTTTCACCGTCCCCACCCCCCACCCCCACCCTCACCCCACCCTGACTGACTGACTGACAAGCCTGGCACACAAAGGTGGTAATCACTCCAGGTCCCTTTGTTATCCCAGCATTCAGCTCTCTCTCTCTGAGCTGGCAGGCTTTCAGAGCGGACTTAACACGCTACTCACCAACACGCCGGGGGAAAAAAAAAGAAAAAGAAAGAAAGAAAAAAATAATCCCGGCCGAGCGAGGACGCCGTGTTTGACTTGAAATCGCAGGGATAAAGCACCCGGCTTTAGCGAATGGCCGTGAACTTTGCGGCGGGATGTGTGTCATTCTCACCGGCCTAATTAACACCAGGCCGTTATTTCAATTTTTTTCCCCCTTCGCTCTAATATAATATTAAAGTCCGCCGTCCTGTGGCTCATATCCAACCTGACATTTGAAAAAAGATTAACGTGAACTTAACTTTTGGGGGGAGCTTGTTTGCCTAACGTTACCCAGAAGCAACACTTTGCCAGATATGATCTTTCTCTTTTCTTTTTTTTTTTTACGCCGCTGGAAAGAGAACTGCCTTTTAAGACATATTGTGGCGCTACGCCGCGGCCGTATATCGTCCGTTTTCTTTAAATGGAGTTCTTTCTTCATCGCTCTGAATGCTCGTATTGAGGACAACTGGCAGCCAGAAAACGACCAATAACACAGAGCGTATTAGCATGGAGAATAGATTCACTCTATATACAGGTGGACGTGTGTGTGTGTGTGTGTGTGTGTGAGAGAGAGAGAGAGAGAGAGAGAGAGAGAGAGAGAGAGACAGAGAGGTATCTGACCATATCCATGTTTTTCCGAAGTGATTGAAATGTTGTGATGTTCCCGCTTGGCGCTAAACTTAAGAACCGTTTCAGCGACTTTTCTCAGATATCATGTCAGTACGCATAAAAGAGCATATCATGTGATGTCACTGCGAGTGAAGAAGCATGATGAACCTTTACCCCAAAAAAAAAACTCTTCATTTAATTTCTTCCTTTCTTTCTTTTTACATTTTGCAAGTCTGATTATGACTTTATAGAAATAAGCGTTCCAGGAAAGTAAACAAAAGACACTTGTAGGTGTTGAGGAGAGACGATGTGTTCTTCACGGATTTGAAATGGAACGAGAGATGAGAGACGTGCAGAGAGAGAGAGAGAGAGAGAGAGAGAGAGAGAAGGACGATGTGGGTCGGGACGTAAAAATAAATAAATCGATTCCAGTACTCACGTAAACAGTGCGACTTTATCCCCAGCTCCCAGAGATCACTTGTTAGTTGATTTTGAATTCATGAAAATGACCTGAAATGGAACAAAAAGAGAGAAAGAAAAGAACAAGTCAGTGACTGTTTCTGAAAGGAGAGAGAGATAGAGAGAGTGCGCAAGAGAGAGAGAGAGAGAGAGAGGGTGAGCAAGACGGAGTGAAGGAGATACACTAAGAGCGAATGGAGGAACAGGAAAGGGAGAGAGACAGAAATAGAGGTAGAAAGACAGAGAGAAAGACAGAACCAGAGACAAAAAGAGAGAGAGAAAGAGAGAGAGAGAGAGAGAGACATGGAGAGAGAAGCAGAAAAGGAAAGAGAGACAAAGAATGAGCGACAGAACGAGATACAGCGAGGGAGAAAGAGCTGAGACGCAAAGTGAGATAGAAAGACTGTGAGAAAGAGAGACAGGGAAGGAGAGAGAGAGAGGTGAAAATGAAAGAGAAACAGACAGAGTGGGAGACAGATATAAAGATAGATACGAAGACAGAGAGAAAGAGATGCAGAGAGAGACACATGAAGGTAGAGACAGGGAGAGACAGAACGAGAGAGAAAGAGAGAGAGAGAGAGAGCGAGAGAGAGAGAGAGAGAGAGAGGGAGAGAGAGAGAGAGAGCGAGACAGAGAGAGAGCGAGAGAGAGAGGGAGAGAGAGTAAGAGACAGGGAGAGAGAGAGAGAGAGTGAGACAGAGAGAGAGTGAGAGAGAGAGAGAGTGAGAGAGAGACAGAGAGAGAGCGAGAGAGAGCGAGAGAGAGACAGAGGGGGAGAGAGAGAAAGAGACAGACAGATTTGGCTGCACGTATTAGCAGTTGAAGTTAAACAGCCCCCTCTCGCTCTCTCTCTGTCTGTCTCTGTCTCTCTCCCTCTCTCTTGCTGTCTCTCTCTCTGTCTCTCTCGCTCGTTGTTCCTTTGAGGAACTCGACTCGGGACAGTGTTTAGAGTCGGTGTCTCTGATACCTCATTAATCCGTGCTGCGCTGTTTGATTCTGCTAATAAATGCCTTTCATATAAAGTGCTTGTTTTATTCAATCTCGCGCTCGGCCCTCTCTCACACCGCGCTGCGCTAATGATTTATTTAGCTCTCGGCCTCAGATCAGCTCGAGCACGGCTCTCCGGATGGCCGAGAGAAAGAGAGAGAGAGAGAGAGAGAGAGAGAGGCCACGAGGGAAAACACCAACAAACAGACGCTTTCTTTAATGTAGATGCGCTCGGCTTTTAGCTCTTATCTCAGCAAAAAGTTTGGATTTTTTTTCTCCATTTTTCAAATTGCAACTTGGAGAGAAAAAAAGAAAAAAGAAAGAGAGATGAAATGAAAGAGGGGAAAAAATGTGTGTGTGTGGTGACGGGGTGTGTTGGGGTGAGGGGGAGTGAGGGAAGAAGTGCACAAAGCTCATTGATGTTCATTTCTACACATTATTCTGTTTTTCACAACAAGCAGGGATCTCATTACCAGCTGATTTATACAATTAGCCTGCCTCGGCACCGCCAATTAAACAAGGACACAGGGGTTTAAGGTCACAGCTAATTGATCCGCCTGCAATTTGTGCTCCCTCCATCTCAGGCGAGGGAGGGGGAAAAAAGCATGAAGCGACCGAGCCCTCTGTTCTCACGCAGCAGAGGAGAACCGCAGGAGAACCGCAGCAGAACCCATCGGATCTGTTCCTGACAATACAGACTGTACACGTGTGTGTGTGTGTGTGTGTGTGTGTGTGTGTGTGTGAGGATTTACAGAAATGTCGCACAAAACCTCAAAAACATTATTCATGTAGCATGTAGCGCTGCCGAATCGTGCATTCTGATTGGTCAGAAGGTGGCGATACGTTTTTGATACGTTATCGTTTCTATAGTAACAGCACGTTCACGGTGACCTGTACAAAGCACGTGCTCCGCCGATGACGAACGGATTAAACAGATGAAGAAAACGTCTGCAGCTGATAAACGATGCGGCGAAATGTTCCGTAAGGAGACGGTTATCTGTTGAACCTTTTACGGAAGGAGTCTCCAGTGTCAGAGGGGGGGGTTGGGGGGTTAGGGGGGGGCAGTTTTGTCTTATTAACTTCGAGAGGCTGGTGAGGGGAACGGCCCATAACTATAACGTACAGTAAGTGAGAACAGGAACTGACTTATTCATGGATGTTTCACAACATTAAATGTAACTATAAAGGGACAAAAAGCACGATGTGTCGTTCTTTAATAGATAAAGATTTGTAATCTTCGGCAAATTGCTGTGGGTTAAAAGGGATGGGGGGGTGAGTATGTGTGTGTGTGTGTGTGTGTGTGTGTGTGTGTGTGTGTGTGTGTGTGTGCGCGCGTGCGAATGGAAAGCCGTTGTCATCGAAATCGCACCTCTGAGCTGGCAGCCTGTTTCGAGCTCTCAGAGGGGAGCACCATAGACCTGTGTGTGTCCCCACACTGTCTCACCTCTCCTGCACTCTGTGTGTGTGTGTGTGTGTGTGTGTGTGTGAGCCCTTGACAGGAGCACTAATTCCATAAACGGTTCTCTCCTCCAGTCACATTACGTATTCCTCGTTCCCGTCGAGCTTTAATAAAGACTGTCCTGTTTTAATTGCGGAGGTAAAAAATTAACAAGAATTTGAATTTATAATGTGATGGTAATTGAGAGAAATGATGAGGAAGGAAAGTACGAGGTAACGGTGTAAACTCACCGGTGTATACGCTTGCTTTATTTAAGGAAAAGGCTCAAAATTATACATTTTTCATTAATAATAAATAATAGTAATAATAATAATAATAATAATAATAATAATTAGAATGTAGTACAAAGCCTAGGCATGTGAATAGTAAAGTGAATGTGACACTGTGTGTGTGTGTGTGTGTGTGTGTGTGTGTGTGTGTGTTGTACTGGGAATAAAGCAGTAAGCAGCGAGAGTTTCCTCAATCAAACCCCTTCACTAATTGCGTGATCATGGATTTGACTCCAGAGAATCACAATCAGCTCCGAGTCGCTTTTATTAGTTTCCCAACTGTTTTATTACTGAAGCATTGTGTCTGTAATTACGCCTGCAGTGAGCTCACGCTTTACTCCCTCTCTCTCTCTCTCTCTCTCTCTCTCTCGCTCGCTCGCTCCTGAAAAAACACAGGCACCGAATAAAAAAAAACAGGGAAGAACAGGGTAAGAAAAGAAGAGAAGAGGAAAAACTTTGCAAAGTGAGAGAAGCAGAAAGAAAGAAAGAAAGAAACACAGACAGAGAGAGATAGACAGGGCAATGATGGAGAGACAGATAGACGGAGAGAGAGACTGTAAGTCAGAGAAAGAGAGACAGACAGATGGACAGAGAGACACAAAGAGAATGAGAGAGAGAAGCAGAGAGAGAGAGAGAGAGACAGACAGAGAGAGAGACAGAGAGACAGACATACAGAGAGAGACAGACATACAAAGAGAGACAGAGAGAAAGACAGAGAGACAGACATACAGAGAGAGACAGAGAGAGAGACAGAGAGAGAGATACAGAGAGAGACAGAGAGAGAGACAGAGAGACAGACATACAGAGAGAGACAGAGAGACAGAGAGAGAGAGACAGAGAGAGAGACAGAGAGACAGACAGACAGACTGAGTGACAGACAGAGATTGAGACAGACAGAGAGAGAGAGACAGAGAGAGAGAGAGAGAGAGAGACAGACAGAGAGAGACAGACAGAGAGAGACAGAGAGAGAGACAGACAGACTGAGTGACAGACAGAGATTGAGACAGACAGAGAGAGAGAGACAGAGAGAGAGACAGAGAGAGAGACAGAGAGAGAGAGAGAGACAGAGAGAGAGACAGAGAGAGAGACAGAGAGAAAGACAGACAGAGAGAGAGACAGACATACAGAGAGAGACAGAGAGAAAGAGAGAGAGAAAGAGAGAGAGACAGCGAGAGAGTCAGAGAGTAAATTCACTTTTATCCTGTAATTTTACTCATTTTATTCTTCTTATATCAATTATTCTGTATGTAGTGAATTTATTTTGTCCCTAATTTCTACATTCTTGTGTACAGTTTGCACTCGTTTTTTATTTAATCTATTAGTATTTCATTCCGCTTTATTTTATTTCATTTTGCCTTTTATTTAATTTCTCGTGTTTACATTATCCTTCCCTTGTACTCGCTTCGGCAATACTAATGTACAACTGTCTGTCACGCCAATAAAGCTCATAAAACACTGGAAAACTGAAACTGACAGACAGACAGCAGAGAAACAGAGAGACAGACAGAGAAAAGGAGAGACAGACAGAGAAAAGGAGAGACAGACAGAGAAAAGAAAAAGACAGGCAGAGAAAAGGAGAGACAGACAGAGAAAAGAAAAGGACAGACAGACAGAGAAAAGGAGAGACAGACAGAGAAAAGAAAAAGACAGACAGAGAAAAGGAGAGACAGACAGAGAAAAGGAGAGACAGACAGAGAAAAGGAGAGACAGACAGAGAAAAGAAAAAGACAGGCAGAGAAAAGGAGAGACAGACAGAGAAAAGAAAAGGACAGACAGACAGAGAAAAGGAGAGACAGACAGAGAAAAGGAGAGACAGACAGAGAAAAGAAAAAGACAGACAGACAGAGAAAAGGAGACACAGACAGAGAAAAGAAAAAGACAGGCAGAGAAAAGGAGAGACAGACAGAGAAAAGAAAAGGACAGACAGACAGAGAAAAGGAGAGACAGACAGAGAAAAGGAGAGACAGACAGAGAAAAGAAAAAGACAGACAGACAGAGAAAAGGAGACACAGACAGAGAAAAGGAGAGACAGACAGAGAAAAAGAGAGACAGACAGAGAAAAGGAGAGACAGACAGACAGAGAAAAGAAAAAGACAGACAGACAGAGAAAAGGAGAGATAGACAGACAGAGAAAAGGAGAGACAGACAGAGAAAAGGAGAGACAGACAGACAGAGAAAAGGAGAGACAGACAGACAGAGAAAAGGAGACACAGACAGAGAAAAGGAGAGACAGACAGAGAAAAGAAAAAGACAGACAGACAGAGGGAAACAGAGAGACAAAGAGAGCGACAGATAAAGAGACAAAAGTATGAAAAAGACAGACAGAGAGGGAGAGAGAGAAAGATAAAGAGAGAAAGAGACAGAGAGAGAGACAGACAGACACACACACACACACACACACGTCTCTATTCCCCTCTCCAGCAGTATTAAAGTGTGTGTAATGTGTGTGAATGAAAACAGTTTTTTAACGGCGTTACAAGTTTCAGAGTTCCACTCGATCTCTCCTCCACGCATCATCCCAACACATGTCTCTAATAAACACAACACCGCAAAGTGACTGCTGAGAGCAGGAGCCAAATCACACACACACACACACACACACACACTCTCTCTCTCTCAGCGCGCACACTCTTCACTCTTCCGCAGCTTGTTTTAGAGAAATGTACTGTACAGCAATATGCTTTTAAACATCCTCCAAGGTGAGCTTTTAAGAGACTAAACCTGCACACCGAAGCGGTTAAACTCAGTGGTCATCTCCTATTGCGCTCCGTGACATGACATGGAACATTTTAAATTGCACCCCATCACCTAAAGCTTTATTCAGGCCTCTGAACCAATGGAAGAAAAAAAAAAACACATCACCTCTATACACTATTCCCATCCCTGCGCTCTTCTTAGTCCACAACATGTTAAAGAGGAGATTTAGCAAAGGCAGTTATTGGGACAAAAGAGCCAATCTCGCCCATCAGCAGGTCGCTCGTGTACCTAGTGGAGGCCAGGTTATCTCTCCACCAACAGCAGGGCCAGAACCGGGGCCGGAAAAAGGGGGGAAATGGGGGGAAAATGAAGCAGGAGGCCTTAGACCAGCGACGGAGGCTAAGCTGTCATTCGGGACGGGAGGATTGGATGGGAAGCGGAGAGGATTGGGGGGGGGGGGTTCTCGCTTGAAAAAGCTCCATGCCTGTCATTCGGCACGGACCCCATTGTCAAATTCAATCTCCAGCCGGACAAAAAGCAACTCGCGCCTGCACTTCTTCCAAAAGGAAACACGGTTCCCCAGCAGCAAGTCGACTTAATTATTGAGCGAGGAGATAAAGCTATCGGGGAGGAGGTTCAGGAGGAGGAGGAGGAGGAGGAGGAACATCGTGAAGAGGAAGGAAGGAAGGAAGGAAGGAAAGAAGGAGGGGTAGAACATCCTAACAAAGGTAGTAGGAGTATTGCCTAACCACGCCACGTATCAGGTGCTGTGATCGCTAATAATTAGCTAATCGGTCTTGACATACAGAGGACATTTTTTTAGCTGACGCAAACCTGTGACGTGACGTAGCGAGTTTGTGAACGTGACCAGCGATCTCTAGAACGTCGAGGGTGCTAATACTTAGTGAGGACGTTACCATCCCGTGTACTGCTTTTTATTATCGTCTATAGGAACAGCTCCCTCGCAGCGACTCGTACAGCCCACGCCAGGCATAATCTGAGACTAATGATGAATGGATAGAGAGATCAAAGAGAGGCTGGTGAGGGAACGACTGTTTATCGACGCTATAACGCGAGTGAGAACGGGAACTTGTCTGACGGACGTTACGTGTAACTGTAAACGGATTAAAAACAACGACGATATTAATCTACAATTAAATAAAGACGGAATGTCGTGTTAATTGCTGTCTTGACATGCTGTTATAGCATGATAATAAAGATCAGGGCGAGAGGAATGACACCGCTTCATCCTGTCACTGATTATTTTCCTACACCGACGTGCCGCACTGCGTGTTAGCCCTCACACGGCTAGCTTTGCGGTGGTAGAAATGGTCGGCGTCCTCTCTGGGTCACGCTGTAAGGGCCAGCGGCGTCACGAACGCGCCGAAGAAATAAAAACCCACCGTATCATTGAGTTATTTGGGTTTGGTGACAAGTCCAGCGGGTGAACGTCCCCCCCACTTGACGAGACCGATTGCTCCCCTGGAGTCACAATCACGGGTTCAAGACAGAGTCTGCTTCGGTGACTTACCGGCCATTCTATCGCTCTCTCTCTCTCTTTCTCTCGCTCTCTTATCGCCCACACTCTCGCGGGGCGTTTTAGCTGCTGAAATCCTGTTCACCACATACTGGTTTTTAGAAGCTGTGAAATGAGTGCCTGAGAAGCGTGGCCACAATGTCCGCCTGTGTTGCCACTGGCCTCGAAAATGGGCTCGGGGCTTTTTGTCCAGGGAATGCATAAATGGAAGTTTTTAACACCTCAAAGGAAAGAAGGGCTTTTGTGCGGCCAAACTGGCGAAAGTCGTCGCTCTCCTGAGGAGGCAGACATGCTGAGTGCTGCAGGACAAAAGGACCCGGAGCCCCGAGCAGCAGGAGACGTGGTCGGCCATGAGCTCCACACCCACACCCATACACACACTATCACTAACCTATACCTATACACACACACACACACATATATATATATATATATATATATATATACACACACACACAGTGCTCTCCACTAATATTAGCTCTCTTGGTAAATATGAACAAAGAAAGCTGAGAAAAATTGTCTTCATTGTTTAACCTTTTGATCTGTTGTTCAAAAAGTTCACAAAAATACTCTGCTCTCATGGATATCAAACAACTGCAAACACAACAGGGGTTTATCCCCAAAAAAAAAAAAATCTTTGTTTACTTTTTTAGTACACCTGGGTGAATAGGAACAGGAAATTGCTCAACCGTGACTTCCTGTTTCACAGGGGTATAAATACGAGGTAATACGCAGGCTGAATTCCCTCGCTCTTACCCATAACAGTGGGTAAGAGCGAGGAATGTAGCTGTGATGTGCAGCAAAAGGTTGTTGAGCTTCACACAATGGGGCGTGGCTATAAGAAAATAGCACGAGCAGTGAAAATGGCCATTTCCACCATCAGGGCAATAATTAAGAAGTTCCAGTCCACTGGAAATGTTATGAATCCACCTGGAATTGGACGTGTGTCTATATCGTCTCAACACACTGTGAAGAGGACGGTTCGAGTGGACAAAACATCTCCAAGGATCACAGCTGGAGAACTGCAGAAGTTAGTTGTGTCTTGGGGTCAGAAAGTCTCCAAAACTACAATCTGAAGTCACCTACATCACCACAAGCTGTTTGGAAGGGGTTCAAGGAAAAAGCCTCTGATATGCACACACACGCGCGCACACCCACACACACACACACACACACACATTTTCTTTTCCCGATTCAGACAAAAACAAAGGTCAAAAACATGCCTCACTTTCAGTGACACGAGCATGATCGCTCACAAATCTTTTACGCAGATGCTGAGTAAATCTTTCCACAAAAGGAAGCAGCATGAAAACAAAGTCACGATGATTGATTCCGAGTCTAACGCCGCTTTTCTTTTTGTTTCTGTTTTGTTTTTTTAAATAAATAAATAAATAAATAAATAAATAATAACAATTCCAGATCCGCTTCCTCTCACTTCTGAAATTCATCGGTTTTGTTTTTCAGACAACAAAAGCCGACAGCCAGCGCCGACAATCAGCGCGCGTGAGCGTTACACATCCACGATAAACATTTAAATGCAAATAAAAATCCCAGGCACAAAAGGACCCCGCATCTTCTGTCAGTGGAAACATAATCAACCTGCAATTGTCTCCTGACTTTCAGCCATTTTCAGTGACAAGGTCTAAGCGGCGAGCATCTGTATTCAAATGACTGCGCTCGCTCTTTAAAAGACCGAACGCCGGGCGGGGATTCATTCATTCATTCATTCATTCATTTATTTATTTATTTATTTCCCCCTTTTATTTATTTCTTTTCTCCCCATAACAGTGCTGAAAGTCAATCACATGCTGAATTAAACCAGAATGGGATCAATTGATCCAGAAATGATCAGGTTACAATCAGGCGCCATCAGTTGCCCACGAAATTATTCGGGGTTTTTTTTTTTTTTTTTGTTCAGACATTTCCAAAGATTACATTTGCAACTGAATTGAAAATGCGACCACTTTAGACAATCTGATAAGACCGAGATGAGAGGGGAACGCGCAAAGACGAGCACAAGAGCGATAAAAATGTCGTCTTTTGTAGCGGACGAAGAGGAAACTGTGGAGGCTCCGAGGCGGGAGCGCAGGACGTTACCGCCCTGAAGCGGATTATTTTCCTCTAACAGCATGTCCTGCAGTGTTTTATTCCTCTTACACCGCAGCACTTTACTAACAATTACACTTTTTTTTTTTTTTTAAATTAGAATTTTGTGAAACGTGTAAACTCCTCTGTCCTGAACACGTAAACTCACAGCTTTACCGCTGACACTGGAGACTCCTTCCATAAATGTAAAGCAAACGTCTCCTTCACGATTTCACGCGTCCCGTGAACGAGCTGTTGCCATAGAAACGGTAACCTATTAGAACACGCGCATTAATGCATATAAACCCGTGATGGTCACTACTGCCAGAGCTGCGGTTCCAGAAACACCGACCAATCACAGCTCAGATGGGACGGAGATCACACAGTAGGTTAAGACGAAAGGGAATATTGCAGAAATCCCTAAACACACTCGTTAATCCTCGCCACAAACCTGCACGGGGAAAGAAAACACACGGCGCTATAAAGAGAAAACGAGCGCTCTGCAGCGACGGCGTGAATGTTTCCTCACACGTTCTTCATAACGAAGGTAAATCTCAAACGTGACGGACAGCCGCGTTTACGGCGAGCCCTATACAACCGGGTTCACGTGCTGAAACGATTAACACTCTAACCTCTCGCCCGGCTTGTTTACATTAACGCCGCTCACGCCGTCGTTCCTCCGTCCGAAAACGCCCGCGATCGATCGTCACGTGTCGGAGCACGAACGCCCGCGTTCGGGAAGGTTGGAGAGAGAAATGATCGGTTCTAGAATATCTCTGCATTCTTAATTTTCGAGAGAGGGAAATGATTTAAAGGACGCTCGCAAATCTTGGCTGACACGACCGGAGCTGGCGAGGCAATCTCGCTCTCCGCCTCGGCGCTGCAGGCATTTAGGGTGAAAAAAAACAAAAAGAAGCCCCTGAAACACAGAGCACTTTCCTCTCTCGGGCGAAAAACAAATGCATCGTTTGAGTCACTGATCGGCGGTATAATTGAGTTTATTGCGCTTTTTTTTTCCCTTTTTTTTTTCTTTTTTAAAGAAGGGGGGGAATAGAGCTTTTGAAAAGTGGAGGTCAAATTATCTCTCCAGTCAGGCAATAAATAAGTCAAACAAGGTAAGGGCTCCTGCCAGAAGTATTTTAGTGCCGAATTCAATTAGTCGGGGGGAGGGGGGAGAAAACAGGAGACTCATGGTTCTCAGCACGGCTATTAGAGACGCGTCCTTTCCCATGATGCCGCGGCAATTAGCCACTCAGGTGTCGGAGAAGAGGCGAGCAGCTGTACGAGGACGAGAGCGGCTTCAGGAACGCAATCACCGTGAGTTTGGAGAAATTACACGTGGCACGTGATTGCGCCAGCAGGTCGAGGAGAGTTATTATACTAACTAGTAGTAGTATAATATACCCATATTAACCCATGAGGCAGGAGTGACGTGATGTAGACCAGAAACATTCCGGTAAACTTTGTGACGTTAACTAAAAGGATAAAAAAAAATGTATTTTATTAAATAACCGCTGACGAAAAGGTCCAGCTAAGCAGCTAGCAAGGCTGACTGACGATACCAGTTAGCGTGTAGCACTACACCGTTTATTAGTTCATGGCGATATATACGGTACCCCTGCGTGTCATGTGACTTCACACTCTATCATGTCGGCCATTTTGAGAACGCATCAAGGTTATTGAGCCTGTGTAACATTAAGAAGGTTTATTTACACTTCGCTACACACGCCATTACACCTCTTCGTAAGTCGTGTTAGCTGGCTAGCGAACTAGCTCAGAGACGGTAAATAAAACGTAAAAGATTCGGAGAAGGTCCGTGAAAACTCTTTCCTTTCTCGACGAGCTGAGGATGTACTCCTGAAGCCGTGACGGTCCGTGATTAAAAACACCGGAGTCTCTAAACCACGGCTGGATTTTCCGCTGAACGTGTCGCTCGTGGATCGTTTCTGGCGCGGGGTTTTTCCTCGTGCCTGCTCCTCCAGCCGAGGAGGAGTAGAAGCGAAACCCGATTCTCTCATGTTCCTTTCCTTTATGCAAGTCATTGTAAATGTCATGAGACGTACGAGGAGGTCAGACAATCTAAAACAAGCATTGTAAAGTAAAAAGAGGTGTGTGTGTGTGTGTGTGGGGGGCGGAGTGAGACACACACTCCACACACTCCACACGCCCAACCTTACAAACCTTACAATGTGGCCTTTGTGACATAATGCCCGCTCCATGGTGGATTTTTGGAAAATAATCCAAATTTTCCTATCCCATGTATCCAGTAATAACAACTTACGTCACATAGCGCTGCTTATACGTGCCGTGAGTGATTTTTTTTTTTTTCTTTGTAGGTTCGAGAGGGGGGTAAGACAAACACGGCCAAGCGGTTATTATGTTCCAGTCGTGCCCAGTGAGCCCATTAGAGCGTGGCACTGGTCGTGTGAAACCTGACGAACTCCTCACCTAGTGAAGGACGGCGCAGACGGTTACCAAGCCAAACGTCTGTGAAAATACTTTTAAAAATGAAGATATTTTGAGCGTCAGATTTGAAGAAACCCGGGATCCACTTGACCACACACACACACACACACACACGCACACACACGCTGATGATATCAACATGAGGTTAGCATCATCGGTGATGAAAGCACGACAGGTGGGTCACAGGAAAAGGTCTCGACATTTCACTGCGCCCGTTTAACACGTGGCTCGCGTTATCATGAACGTACGGTGCCGAAATTTCCGACTCGATGCCGATAAATCCGAAAGGGAATCCGAGATGTAAATAAGAGGGGAAGGAAAGGTGACGCGAGGAGAACGCTCGGATCTCGACCCCGGCTTTCGGCTTGGCGCAATTTCACGCTTTCTCCTCCAGATTTTTCAATCGTCATGCAAAGTCGAACGGTGAAGCACCGGCTTGATTACCGCACCACGTCTCTTAAAGCACACACACACACACACACACACACACACACACCAAGGATGTGACTAAACGGTATTATAACTGTAAAAATAAAGTAAAATAACTGTTTTAAAAGGCGTATTTGTGTTGTGTGGTGTATTGAAAGAATCCCAAGTTTAAACCACACCACTGTAAAGAATAAAGTATACAAATCCGTTGTTATCGTCGCTAAGGGTTGGTCGCTCCTCAGTGCACACACTGGGGGATTTTTTTTTTCTTTTCTTCCTGCGCTGCTCACGACACACAATACAAGTTCAAAAATTTAGAATTATTTCTCTCCGTTTCTAAAGGGTGTGAAAGGCTTCGAGATAAGCAGCCATCGGCAATAAATTCCGAGAACGCTAAGCTTTTTATTTTTTTATTTTATTTTATTTTATATTATTTTTTTTTATGTATAGCTCTCGGAGCGAGAAAAAAAAAAAAAACCAAGCCCTGCTGAAATCAAAAGGCCCGGGGAAGGTTATTCTGAGAAGGAAGTCACTTGTGAAATTGTAAAAGTCGTGAGAGACTGCAGTCTGTTTCAGACGCTTTGTGTGAAGTCGAAGCGGAGGCGATCGCCACGCCGGGTCGTGTTTTAGGAGACCGACGGGTGAGAGGAGAGAGGAGTGAAGCGTCCATTAATCTCCCTTCCGAAGCCAGGCCATAACAAATGCCTTTATCTGCCTCCGAAGTGGAGGAAGAACGAGAGACGAAGCCGCCGGCGAGTTCTGGATTGTGATCGGTCGGGAGGTTTCGCGCAGCTACAAAGCACAGGTTTATATTGAATATTAATATGAATAGTTTCTATAGTGACATCATTCACAGGGACTCGTAAACACGTAAGTAAACATTTCATTTAACATGGATGGAAGGAGTCTCCAGTGTCAGAGGTAAAGCTTGACGTTTTCTGACGTCTTCAGGACAGACGAGTTCGCGATCGTCGGTTTCTCGGTAAATTATCCCTTTAATAAATAAATAAATAAATAAATAGTACTTGTTGGTACGCGGTCGCTGCGGTACAAGACGAGTAAAACACTCGTGCGATAATCGACATCAGGGCGCTAACAGGAACTCCGCTTCATCACGTCGTCCCAACGCTGATTATTTTCCTTTACCGGCACGACCCGAAGCCTCCTCCACCGTCTCAGAGGAAAAGAGAACGACAGAAACGACGCCGTCGCACGTCAAAAATCATATTGTGTTCGCGTCTCTAGCGAGACGGATGAGCTTTGTGGAAGACAAAAATAAAATAAAAAAATAAAAAACACTCCGCTGAACATTTCTGCTTGTTTTTTTTTGTTTTTTTTTCTCCGTTTGAATATTCATCCAGTTTCCACGTCCCCAAGAAACTCTTCTAATCAGAGTCACTTCCCCCTTTAATCACAGGGGCTGTAATTATGTTCTGATAAAGCGTTTTTTCCCGCACTCTTCCATGTCACTCACAGGTCTAGTGCGTGGAATACGCCTCTAAAACGCCGTCAGATGTCTCACACACACACACACACACACACACACCGCGGTGCACACAGACGCTTATCCTTCCACCCATTAAACGATATTATTACTGACCTAACACGCCTCAGACACGCTGGACGAGTGAAAATACACCATCGGAGAAATCGGAGATGACTTTACCAGATCCGCTGCAATTGATTAAACCTGCGTGCAAATGGAAGAGTGCCCAAAGAACAAAAAAAAAAAAGAAAGCAGCACCAGGGCTATATCGAGGCTTCTGCTTTTCTCTTTGTAAATCCGTCCAGCACAGGGATTAGAGGAGGAGAAAAAAAAAATACAGCTCTCTCGGTTTCCATGTTCATCTTGGAAGAGCTCGGCGTCAGGGACGATCGCGAACCGCGAGTTGATAATGATGACGATTTAATTAGAAGGCTCTCCGTGGTCTCTGGAGTTTGCCCAAACTTCTCCACCCTGCAGATGGCGACCAATAAATTTAGCTACACGGAGAAAGAGGAGGAACATCTCTTCATCGCTACCACCACCACCACCACCACCACCACCATCATCATCATCATCATCATCGTCATCATCATCATCATCATCATCATCATCGTCCCAGTCCTGCCACTAAACCAAAGACAGAGAGCTTTATTCCCATGTACTACAGGGTTCTCAGCTCACACACACACACACACTTAAGCTAAGATCTGTACCTACTTCCCTAATCCTTTTGAAATATAGTGACTGTGCTTATACAAGGTTAGAAGAATGGCGTGATGAAAAGGTCCGAGATGAAGAAAAGAGAGCTTGTGTTTTCACGGTGGATAAACAGAAGAACAGAAAAAAAGGGAACATGGTGTAGAATTAACGGTTCGACAGGTCACGGCTGAGAGAAAACCTCATCTCATTTGCATCACAGAGGGCCTGAGATGGTTCGAGTTTTGCTCTGTGTAATAGTTTCGGTTTCCTTCTTTCTTTCTTATTAATAGAGAGCTACAAGGTATGAAAAGGGGAAGGGGAAGGGGGGGGCAGGGAAGGTCTCCACTCTTGACTTAATCTAATAATCCCTGACTCATCTCCTTCTTCTTCTTCTTCTTCTTCTTCTTCTTCTTCTCTTTCCTTCTGGCGTTTTATATTTTCCCGTCCACTCAGCTCGGAGGGACTTGCGCTGTTCGTGGGTGTCCGGCGTGTGCCAGTGTGGCTGTTCTTTAAGACCATCAAAGAGGCTCTTGGGGAAGGCTCGGGAGGCAAAACCGCACATTTTCCCTCCATCATTTCAACAGTTTTTCCATTAAAAAAAAAAAAAGAAAGAAAGAAAGGAGAAAAAAATATTACACCCTTATAGTTCTCTCACTCGGCAGACTTTTGACAGCCGTGCTGTGAAGCAGT